>NW_025421592.1:0-205369 GCF_011764305.1 Mustela putorius furo
AGACATGCATCTGTGTGACCGTGTAGCGTGAGTCCCGTATTAAATTACGGCCTCTCATGGCTGGAACCAAGATCCTGCATATGGGGCTATGTTCATATCCATAGGGCCCCCAGGCTTAACCAAGAGCGAGTATTCCAGTTGTCAGTACCCACTGCTATGCTCCAGAATCCCTCTACTGGGGGGACACATGAAGCAGACAGAAAACAGGACTCTTCCCTTCCCACAGAATGACCCCACCTCTTGGGGGCTGGACAAACTACCAGAGAGGGAGACTTCTACGACCCATTGAGGCAACTCCTACATTAAAACGGCCATTGTGGACAAAATATCCAGAGACAAAAGACTGAGCGACTGCCTCCCTCCTCACCCTTCTTTCATATCCAGAGGAGCTCCCCTCACGGACGTAGATCAGGCCTGCCATAACCTCGGCCCCAAACCTGAGCTGAGTTTGGGTTTTGGATGTCTGTCTGCACAGCCGTGGCCCCCACACCGCCTCCAGGCTGGGGTCTCTGGGAGCCACACCACAGAAACTGTGCCTGCTCTCTCCTAAGAAACTGCCCATTCCATTTGCCACAGCTCTACAAAATAGTAGAAACCTCAAGGTCCCCAAGGACATCCCACTACCACAAGCCGCACTGGACAAACAGGGGCATTATGACACCAGCTGAGCAACTACTACCTCCATGCAGACACACAGACTGATATCCGCAGAGACAGAAGATTGAACCAGACAGGCCCCTAGGGCCTATTATGAACTCTTGCTTTGGTGTCCAGGTATCACTCCTCAGAGGCCTGGGTTCGAAGACCAGCATATGGGGCTATCCTGAGGCACCAGACAGAACACCTCTCATCTCCACATGGAAAGCTTCCTTGTTGGAGTTGTGTCAAACCCTTCGGGTTGGAGAATCCTGCAGAGTCCCTTAGCTACTGCCACATTCCAAGGTCTCCATCGCCACCAACCCACATTATGACTCATCTCAGGAAAGTCCATTTAAACTCAACCTTCTGGGTAGCTCACCCAAGAGCCCGCAGATTGAGCGTGCCTTGTCTCGACCAGGCAATGGGAAGGTGAGTTGGCGTTTCTCGGCATCCATGCTTAGGCCCCTGCTCTCGAGTCTTTCTGTATGGGGCATCCTGGAACCATCCAATAGTACTCGACTGTCCTGAAGAAGGAAACTTTGAAGTTTGGAGCAGCTCACAACTCCCAGCGTAGGGTAACCTCCCTGGCCTCATGACGCCCCCACCCCCTTCAGGAAGGGGACGTCACGGACACAAACTCCAGCTTGAGGCAACATCTGATACTCGCCCTGACCTCAGATGCAGGAGATCTCGATTCAGCCTCTGCACAGTGGGCCCAAACCTTATGCTAACTTGTGTTTTCAGACTTCCTTCCTCACACTTCTGGCAAACATGTCCTCAAGACTTGGAATTCTGGAACCAAAATGCAGCCCTATGCTGGCCCTCCAGAAGAAAAACGTTGCTCTATGGGGATCTCCATGAACCCCAAATGAGGATCAACCTGCTCGGTTCTCGACCTCACCCCAATTGGATTTTTCGGGTTGTCCATTCATCCCTCCCCAGAGCTCTGCTTTGGAATCCCTCTTTTGGTGGGACTCCTGAGGTAACAAAACTAAAATGACTCCTCCCATCCTTCAGATTGACCCAAAACAATTGGGATTGGACCAAATTCACAGAGAGGAAGTCTCGTCCAAGGCCCATGAGGCCTCCCCGAGATTCCACAGCAATTGTTGACAACAAATCCAGAGACAAAAGTCTGAGCAAGCGCCTCACACTCGCTCTTTTGTCGTATCCCGAAGAGTTCTCCTCACGGTCTGTAGATCGGCCTGCCATACCTACTTCCCAAACCTAAGCCAAGTTTGTGTTTTCACACTTCTGTCCCCACATTCCTGGCCCACAGACCCTTCAGGCTGGGGCTCCTGGAGCCACACATCAGGACTGTGCCTGTCCATACCACGGGAATTCTGCCCATTCCATTGTCCACAATCGTACAAATTAGGAAAAACCTCCAGAGTCCCCAAGGACACCCCAATAATGTAGGCCGCCCAGGACAAACAAGGTTCATCTGAAACCAGCTGAGCATCTACCTCTACTCAGCATAGATGTATGTCCCCAGAGAAGAACATTGAATCATACAGGCCCAAAGCCCTGAATCAGATTCATTGCTTTCGGTTACAGGTATCTCTCCTCAGAGGCCTGGTTTCCAATATTAGCATATGGGAATTTCATGAGGCAGCAATCAGAACAAATTTCTTCTCCACATGGGAAAATTATCCTTTGAAGATGTCTCAAAACCTCCAGTTAGGAGAATCCTTCAAGGCCTGTGTACCACTGCCCCATTACAAGGTCTCCATAGACACAGAAACACAATAGGACCCATCCACAGGAGAGTCCATTTCAACTCAGCGTATTCGGTTGCTCTGCGAGATCCAGCAAATCTAACTTGTCTTGTTGCTAGGAGACAATTGGAATGTGAGGTGGCCTACCCCGCCATCGATCCTTAAAACCCTGCTCGGTATCTATGGCCTGGAGCCAACCAACAGGTCTCAATTGTCCGGCAGAAGAAAGTTTGCAGTTGGGAGCTTCTCAGAACTCCCATCATGAGAGAACCCCCATTGCTACATGATCCCCCCCCCCTTCATAAAGGGACCATCAGGGACAGAATTTCCAACCTGAGCGATCGTCTGATCCTCACCCTGACTTCAGATGCACGGGATCTCGGTTCAGGTCTGTAGATTTTGCCTGCCATGTCCTCACCCAGAAACCTAAGCCTAGCTTGTGTCCTCAGACTCTGTCCACAGACTACTGGCTCACAAGTCCTCCAGTTTGGCAATCCAGAACTACAATGCAGCACTCTACCTTCCCTTAGAAGAAATACATTACCCTCTGGGGCTACCTAGAAACCCCAAATGAAGATCAACCTGCACGACACTTGGCTATATGCAAAATATATAGGATGACCTGGGCAATAATGCCCTTTCTGACACAGCCTGAGCCTGGACCTCCTAGGCCCACCCATACAGCTGGCTAAAAACTGAGAACTTCAGACCCCCCATGGCCATAGGTCGTTATCCCTTCCCAACCTCAGTTTTCAGGCTTCAGAACCTAGACCTTATCCCCAATCACTGTCCAGGTTTGAAAATGATGCAGAAAATCAGAATTCCTTCCCGATGGCAAGAAAACTTGTGGTTGGCTTGTTGTCCAACGTTAAGCGTAGTGGAAACCAGTGTGTCCCTTGAGGCCCCGCCATTGCTCGCGGTCCAGATAGGTAGCAAAACACACATTGTGACCCTCAGCCTTAGCCCAGTCCTCAGGTAAGGCCTCTCAGTGGCTGGATGAAGAGACAGCATATTGGGCTTGCCATGCCCCTAGGCCCCCCAATTT
The DNA here is from genome assembly GCF_011764305.1 of Mustela putorius furo. NCBI lineage: Eukaryota > Metazoa > Chordata > Mammalia > Carnivora > Mustelidae > Mustela > Mustela putorius. The sequence goes on from NW_025421592.1 coordinate 3,403, forward strand.
TAACCATAGTTCGTGTTGTCCCTTCACTCTTCCCCAGGGCTCTGCTTTGGAATTCCTCTTTTGGTGGGACACCTGATGTAAACAACCCTGAAAGGAGTCCTCCATCCAACAGATTGACGAAAAACAATTGGGATCGGGCCAAATCCACAGAGAGCATGATTCATCCATGGCCCATGAGGCATCCTCGACATTCCACGGCCATCGCTGATACAAAATCCAGAGACAAAAGCCTATGAAAGCACCTCAGACTCGCACTATCTTCATATCCTGAAGATGTCTTCTCATGGTTTGTAGATTGGGCCTGCCATACCTACGTCCCCAAACATAAGCTGAGTTTGTGTTTTCAGACTTCTGTCCTCAAAGTCCTGGGCCACACACCATCCAGGCTGGGGACCCTGGAGCCACACATTAGGACTGTGCCTGTCCATACCACACGGGTATTCTGCCCATTCCATTGTCCACATTCGTACAAATTAAGAAAAACCTCCAGAGTCCCCAAGTACATCCCAATATTGTAGGCCGCCCAGGACAAACAAGGGTCATCTGAAACCAGCTGAGCATCTACCACTACTCAGCGTAGATGGATGTCCCCAGAGAAGAAGATTGAATCAGACAGGCCCCTAGGCCTGAATCAGATTCATTGCTTTCGGTTAAAGGTATCTCTCCTCAGAGGCATGCTTTCCAATATTAGCATATGGGGATTTCATGAGGCAGCAATCAGAACAAATCTCTTCTCCACTTGGGAAAATTATCCTTTGAAGATGTCTCAAAATCTCCAGTTAGGAGAATCCTTCAGGGCCTGTGTGCCACTGCCCCATTACAAGGTCTCCATGGACAGAAATCCACATTAGAACCCATCCACAGGAAATTCCATTTCAACTCAGCTCCCTTGGTTGCTCCCCCAGAGCGAGCAGACTGAACCTGTCTTGACTAGGAGACAATTGGAGTGTGAGGGGGGCTGCCCAACCATCCATCCTTAGAGCTCTGTTCTGGTGTCGTTCCGTATGGGATGTCCTGGAGCCATCCAACAGGTCTCAAATGTCCAGCAGAAGGAATCCTTGAGTTTTGGAGCATCTCACAACTCCCAACCTGGGAAAATCTAGATGGCTTTGTGATGCCCCCCCCATTTATGAAGGGGAAATCATGGAAAGGAACTCCAAACTAAGACAATGTCTGATCTTCACCCTGAATTCAGATGCACGAGATCTCGATGCAACTCTGCAGAGTGTGCTTTCCTTGCCCTCGCCCTGAAACCTATGACTAGCTTGTGTTCTCAGACTTCCGTCCTCACACTCCTGGCCCCAAAGCCCTCAAATTTGGATATTCGGGACACAAAATTAAGCATTCTGCCTGCCTTCCAGAACATAAATTTTGACCTATGGAGTTTCTCACATAACCCAAATGAGGATAGACATACATGGCACTCGAATGTACCCAAATTAGATAGTCTAACCTGGCCACTAATACACTGTCTGATAGGAATGAGCCCGAACCTCCTGACCAAAACCGAGACAGCTGACCGCACACTGAGAACATCACACCCTCCATGGTCTTAGCTCGCTATCTCTTCACAACCTAACTTTTCAGGCTTCAGAACTTAGACAGTAACACCAAGCCATGACAAAAGGGTTGAATGTGATGCAGAAATCAGAACTTCTCCTTACCCAAGGCAAGAAGCCTTGTGGTTGGAAAATTGTCCAATGATCAGTGTAGGAGAAAACAGCATTCACCCTGAGGGCCCCGCCCATTCTTGAGTGCGACGAGGGCATAAACACGCATTGTGACCCTCAGCGTGAGTTCTGTCCTCTAGTAAGTCCTCTCAGTGCCTGGACCATTAGATGTCATAATGGGCTTGACATGTCCCTAGGCCCCATTTTTAACCAGATTTCTGGTTGTCCAGTCGCCCCTCCCCAGGGCTTTACTCTGGAATTCCTCATTTGGTGGGACACCTAAGGTAAAAAAAACAAAACAAAACAAAAACAACAACAACAACAACAACAAAAACGGACTTCTTCCATCCCAGAGAAATGACCTCAAACTCTTTGGACAAGGCCAAACGCAAGAGAATAAGACTCATCCATTTCCCATGAAGTCTCCCGGAAATTTCACGACCATGAGAGACACGATATCCAGAGACAAAAACTTGAGCAAGAGCCTCACACTCGCCCTTTTTTCATATCCTGAAGAGTTCTCCTCAAGGTCTCTAGATCAGTCCTGCCATACCTATGACCCGAAACATAAGCCGAGTTTCTGTTTTCAGACAACTGTCCAAACAGCCCTGGCCTAAACACCCTACAGGTTTAGGCCCCTGGAGCCAACCTGAGGACTGTACTTGCCCTCTACAAGGGAATTCTGTGTGCCCATTCTAATGGCCACAACCCTAATAATAGGATAAATCTACAAAGTCCCTGAGGCCATCCCAATAGTGGTGGCTTCCCAGGACAAACAGGAGTAATCTGAGCCCATCCGAGGACCTACCTGCACTAAGACCCGAAGACTGATGTTCCTAGAGGTAAAAAGGAACGAACAGGCCCCTACCCACTAATCGGACCCATTTCTTTGGTTTCCAGGCATCTCTCCTCAGAGGCCTGGATTTCAAAACCAGCATATGGCTGTTTCTTGACTCACACATCAGTACAAATCTCATCTACACATGGCAAACTTGCACGTGGGAGCTGTGTGAAAGCCTCTCTTTAGGAGAACCCTTCAGGGCCCCATTGCCACCGCTTCATTCCAAGGTCTCCATAGACACAAAAACACATTAGGACCCATCCAAAGGAGAGTCCATTTCGAATGAGCGTATTCGGTTGCTCTACGAGATCCAGCAGATCTAACTTGTCTTGTTGCTAGGAGACAATTGGAATGCGAGGTGGGCTACCAAGCCATCCATCCTTAAAACCTTGCTCAGAATCGTTGGCCTGGAGCCAACCTACAGGTCTCATTTGTCCTGCAGAGGATTCTTTGCAGTTGGGAGCTTCTCACAACTCCCATCGTGAGAGAACCCCCATGGCCTCGTGATCCCAAACCCCTTCATAAAGGGGCCATCAGGGACATAAGGTCCAAACTGAGTGATCGTCTGATCCTCACCCTGACTTCAGATGCACGAGATCTCGGTTCAGGTCTGCAGTTTGTGCCTGCCATGTCCTCACCCAGAAACCTATGCCTAGCTTGTGTCCTCAGGCTTCTGTCCACAGACTACTGGCTCACAACCCTCCAGTTTGGCAATCCAGAACTACAGTGCAGCACTCTACCTGCCCTGCAGAAGAAATGCATTGCCCTCTGGGGCTACCTAGAAACCACAAATGAAGATCAACCTGCACGACACTTGGCTATACCCAAAATATACAGGATGACCTGGGCAATAATGCCCTTTCTGACACAGCCTAGGCCTGGACCGCCTAGGCCCACTCAGACAGCTGGCTACAAAATGAGAACATCAGACCCCCCATGGCCTTAGGTCGTTAACCCTTCCCAACCTCAGTTTTCAGGCTTCAGAACCTAGACCTTATCTCCAATCACTGCCCAGGTTTGAAAATGATGCAGAAATCAGAACTCCTTCCCGATGGCACGAAAACTTGTGGTTGGCTTGTTGTCCAACGTTCAGGGTAGTGGAAACCAGTGTGTCCCTTGAGGCCCCGCCATTGCTAGAGGGCCAGATAGGTAGCAAACACACATTGTGACCCTCAGCCTTAGCCCAGTCCTCAGGAAAGGCCTCTCAGTGGCTGGATGAAGAGACAGCATATTGGGCTTGCCATGCCCCTAGGCCCCAATTTTTAACCATAGTTCGTGTTGTCCCTTCACTCTTCCCTAGGGCTCTGCTTGGAATTCCTCTTTGGTGGGACACCTGATGTAACAACCCTGAAAGGAGTCCTCCATCCAACAGATTGACGAAAAACAATTGGGATCGGGCCAAATCCACAGAGAGCAAGATTCGTCCATGGCCCATGAGGCCTCCTCGACATTCCACGGCCATCGCTGATACAAAATCCCGAGACAAAGCCTAAGCAAGCGCCTCAGACTCGCACTATCTTCATATCCTGAAGATGTCTTCTCATGGTTTGTAGATCGGGCCTGCCATACCTACGTCCCCAAACATAAGCTGAGTTTGTGTTTTCAGACTTCTGTCCTCAAAGTCCTGGGCCACACACCATCCAGGCTGGGGACCCTGGAGCCACACATTAGGACTGTGCCTACCCAATCCATGGGAATTCTGCCCATTCCATTGTCCAAAATCGTACAAATTAGGAGAACACTCCAAAGTCCCTGAGGCCATCACAATAGTATAGGTCACCCGGGACAAAAAAGGGCAGTCTGACACAAGCTGAGCATCTAACTCCACTCATACCCTCGATGGATGTCCCCAGAGAAGAATATTGAACCAAACAGGACCCTAGGCCAAAATCGGATCCATTGCTTTGGTTTACAGGCATGTTTCCTCAAAACCCTGGGTTCCAATACCAGTATTGGGGATTTCCAGATGCACCCATCAGAACAAACTTCGTCTCCACAAGGAAACTTGTGCATGAGAGCTATGTCAAAAGCTTAGGAGAATACTTCAGGGTCCCAGTGCCACCACCCCATTCCAAGGCCCTCATGGACACAAACACACTTTAGACCAATCCTCAGGAAAGTCCATTTCAACTCAGCCACCCCGGTTGCTCCCGCAGAGCCATCAGATCTAAACTGTCTTGTCGCTAGGAGACAATTGGAATGCGAGGCGGGCTTCCCAGGCATCCATCCTCGAACGTTGGTCTGGACTCATCCATATGGGATGTCCTGGAGCTGTCCAACAGGTCTCAATTGTCCCGCAGAAGGAATCCTAGGAGGGGGCATCCCACCACTCCCAACGTGGGAAAACCTCCACGGCCTCGAGATTCGGCTCCCTTTATGAAGGGGCCGTCATGAACAGAAAATCCAAGCTGAGCCAACGTCTGATCCTCGCTCTGACTTCAGATGCATGAGATATTGCTTCAGATCTTCAGGGGGTACATTCCGTGCCCTCGCCATGAAACCCAAGTCTAGCTGTCCCTAGGCCCCAATTTTAACCAGATTTCTGGTTGTCCATTCGCCCCTACCCAGGGCTCTACTCTGGAATCCCTCATTTGGTGGGACCCCTGAGTTTGAAAAACAATACAAAAACAAAACAACAACAAAAAAAAACGGACTTATTCCATCCCACAGAATGACCCCAAACTCTTTGGACTGAGGCCAACCCCCCAGGGAGTAAGACTCGTCCATTTCCCATGAAGTCACCAGGAAATTTCACGACCATGAGTGACACGATATCCAGAGACAAAAACTTGAGCAGAGCTTCACACTCGCCCTTTTTTCATATCCCGAAGGGTTCTCCTCATGGTCTGTAGATCAGTCCTGCCATACCTATGACCCCAAACATAAGCCGAGTTTGTGTTTTCAGACAACTGTCCAAACAGCCCTGGCCTACACAGCCTATAGGCTTCGGTCCCTGGAGCCAAGCTGAGGACTGTACTTGTCCTCTCCAAGGGAATTCTGTGTGCCCATTCCAATGGCCAAAACGCTACTAATAAGATAAACCTCCAAAGTCCCTGAGGCCATCCCAATAGTGGTGGCTACCCAGGACAAACAGGAGCAATCTGAGCCCATCTGAGAACCTACCTGCACTCAAACTTGTAGACGGATATCCCCAGTGGTAAAAAGGAACGAACAGGCCCCTAGGCCCTAATCGGATCCATTGCTTTGGTTTCAAGGCATCTCTCCTCAGAGGCTTGGATTTCAGTACCCGCATATGACTGTTTCTTGACTGACCCATCAGAACAAATCTCATCTACACATGGGAAACTTGCACATGGGAGCGATATCAAAGCCTCTGTTTAGTAGAACCCTTCATGGCCCCAGTGCCACCGCGTCATTCCAAGGTATCCATAGACACAAAAACACATTAGGACCCATCCACAGGAGAGTCCATTTCAACTCAGCCTCCTCGGTTGCTCCCCCAGATCCAGCAGATCTAACTTGTCTTGTTGCTAGGAGACAATTGGAATGCGAGGTGGCCTACCCCGCCATCTATCCTTAGAACCCTGCCCGGAATCGTTGGACTGGAGCCAACCAACAGGTCTCAATTGTCCTGCAGAAGAGTCTTTACAGTTGGGAGCTTCTCACAACTCCCATCGTGAGAAAACACCCATGGCCTCGTGATCCCCCCCCCCTTCATGAAGGGGCCCTCAGGGACATAAGGTCTAAACTGAGTGATTGTCTGATCCTCACCCTGACTTCAGATGCACGAGATCTCGGTTCAGGTCTGTAGATTGTGCCTGCGATGTCCTCAACAGAAACCTAAACCTAGCTTGTGTCTTCAGACTTCCATCCTCAGACTAATGGACCACAAGCCCTCCAGAATTATAATGCAGCACTCTGCCTGCCCTCCAGAAGAAAAACATTGTCCTCTGGGGCTACCCAGAAACCCCAAATGAAGATCAACTTGCACGCACTTGGTTGTACCCAAAATATATAGGCTGACCTGGGCAATAATGCCCTTCTTCTGACAGAGGCTGAGCCTGGACCTCCAGGCTCATCCAAACAGCTGGCCGCTCACTGAGCACATCGGAACAGCCATTGCCTTAGGTCATTATCTCTTCCCAGCCTCGGTTTTCAGGATTTAGAATCTAGACCATATCTCCAATCACTGCCCATGTTTGAAAATGATGCAGAAATCAGAACTCCTTCCCGATGGCAAGAAACCTTGTGTTAGGCTTGTGGTATAATGTTCAGTGTAGTGGATACCTGTGTGTCCGATGAGACCCCACCATTGCTCGTGGGCCACATAGGTGGCAAACACACATTGTGACCCTCAGCCTTAGCCCAGTCCTCAGGTAAGGCCTCTCAGTGGCTGGATGAAGAGACGGCACATTGGGCTTGCGATGCCCATAGGCCCCAATTTTTACCATAGTTCGGGTTGTCCCTTCACTCTTCCCCAGGGCTCTGCATTGGAATTCCGCTTTTGGTCGGACACCTGAGGTATCAACCCTGAAAGGAGTACTCCATCCAGCAGATTGACGAAAAACAATTGGGATCGGGCCAAATCCACGGAGAGCAAGATACGTCCATGCCCCATGAGGCCTCCTCGACATTCCACGATCATCGCTGATACAAAATCCAGAGACAAAAGCCTGAGCAAGCGCCTCAGACTCGCACTATCTTCATATCCTGAAGATGTCTTCTCATGGTTTGTAGATCGGGCCTGCCATACCTACGTCCCCAAACATATGCTGAGTTTGTGTTTTCAGACTTCTGTCCTCAAAATCCTGGGCCACACACCATCCAGGCTGGGGACCCTGGAGCCACACATTAGGACTGTGTCTACCCAATCCACGGGAATTCTGCCCATTCCATTGTCCAAAATCGTACAAATTAGGAGAACCCTCCAAAGTCCCTGAGGCCATCCCAATAGTATAGGTCACCCGGGACAAAAAGTTCAGTCTGTCACCAGCTGAGCATCTACCTCCACTCACACCCTAGATGGATGTCCTCAGAGAAGAAGATTGAACCAGAGGACCCAAGGCCAAAATCAGATCCATTGCTTTGGTTTACAGGCATGTCTCCTCAAAACCCTGGGTTCCAATACCATAATTGGGGTTTTCCTGAGACACTCATCAGAACAAACCTCGTCTCCACAATGAAACATGTGCATGGGAGCTATGTCAAAAGCTTAGGAGAATACTTCAGGGTCCCAGTGCCATCGCCCCATTCCAAGGCCCTCATGGACACAAACACACATTAGACCCATCCTCAGGAAAGTCCATTTCAACTCAGCCACCCCGGTTGCTCCCGCAGAGCCATCAGATCTAAACTGTCTTGTCCCTAGGAGACAATTGTAATGCGAGGCGGGCTTCCCAGGCATCCATCCTCGAACGTTGGTCTGGACTCATCCATATGGGATGTCCTGGAGCTGTCCAACAGGTCTCAATTGTCCCGCAGAAGGAATCATAGGAGGGGGCCTTCCACCACTCTAAACGTGGGATAACCTCTATGGCCTCGAGATTCGGCTCCCTTCATGAAGGGGCCGTCATGAACAGAAAATCCAAGCTGAGCCAACGTCTGATCCTCGCTCTGACTTCAGATGCATGAGATATTGCTTCAGATCTTCAGGAGGTACATGCCGTGCCCTAGTCCCTGAATCCCAAGTCTAGCTTGTTTTCTCAGAATTCCGTCCTCACACTCCTGGCCCCCCGAAGCCCACAAGTTTGGCAATACCGGACCATCATTGCAGCACTCTGCCTGCCCTCTAGAAACAAAATATTGCCTAATGAGCTACCCGGGAACATTAAATGAGAATAAACTTACACGGCACTAGAATGTACCCATATTATATAGTCTAACCTGGGCAGTAATGCACGGTCTGACACAACCTGAGCCGGGACATCCTGAGCAACACCCAGACACTGACGGCACCCTGAGATCATAAGACCCGCAGTGGCCTTAGGTCATCATTTCTTCCCTACCTAAGTATTCAGGCTTCAGAAACTAGACCTTATCTCCAATCACTGTCCAGGGGTGAGTGTAATGTAGAAATCAGAACTCCTCTTTATCCACGACAAGAAACCTTGTGGTTGCCATGTTGTCCAAGGTTCAGTGTAAGAGAAACAAGCATTCACCCTGAGGTCCCGCCCATTCTTGAGTGCGACGAGGGCATAAACACGCATTGTGACCCTCAGCATGAGTCCTGTCCTCTAGTAAGTCCTTTCAGTGTCTAGAACATTAGATGCCATAATGGTTTGACATGCCCCTAAGCCCCAAATTTAAACCAGATTTCTTTTGTCCAATCGCCCCTCCCCAGGGCTATACTCTGGAATCCCTCATTTAGTTAGACAACTGAGTTTGAAAAACAAAAGAAAACAAAGCAACAACAACAAAAAAACGGACTTCTTCCATCCCACAGAATGACCCCAAACTCTTTGGACGGGGCCAAACCTCCAGAGAGTAAGACTCGTCCATTTCCCATGAAGTCACCCGGATATTTCATGACCATGAATGGCACGATATCCAGAGATAAAAACTTGAGCAAGAGCCTCACACTCGCCCTTTTTTCATATCCCGAAGAGTTCTCCTCATGGTCTGTAGATCAGTCCTGCCATACCTATGACCCGAAACATAATCCGAGTTTGTGTTTTCAGACAACTGTAGGCATGAAGGCCTACACACCCTGCAGGCTCAGGCCCCTGGAGCCACCTTGAGGACTGTACTTGCCCTCTCCAAGGGAATTCTGTGTGACCATTGCAATGGCCACAACCCTACTAATAGGATAAACCTCCAAAATCCCTGAGGCCATCCCAATAGTGGTGGCTTCTCAGGACAAACAGGAGCAATCTGAGCCCATCGGAGAACCTACCTGCCGTCAGACTCGTAGACTGATATCCCCAGAGGTAAAAAGGAACGAACAGGCCCCTAGGCCCTAATCGGATCCATTGCTTTGGTTTCCAGGCATCTTCCTCAGAGGCCTGGATTTCAGTACCAGCATATGGCTGTTTCTTGACTGACCCATCAGAACAAGTCTCATCTACACATTGGAAAAATGCACGTAGGAGATGTGTCATGCCTCTTTTTAGGAGAAACCTTCAGGGCCCCAGTGCCACCGCTTCATGCCAAGGTCTCCCTAGACACAAAAACACATTAGGAACCATCCACAGGAGAGTCCATTTCAACTCAGCATATTCGGTTGCTCCGCGAGATCCAGCAGATCTAACTTGTCTTGTTGCTAGGAGACAATTGGAATGCGAGGTGGCCTACCCCGCCATCCATCCTTAGAACCCTGCTCGGAATCGTTGGCCTGGAGCCAACCAACAGGTCTCAATTGTCCTGCAGAAGAATCTTTGTAGTTGGGAGCTTCTCACAACTCCCATCGTGAGAAAACACCCATGGCCCTCGTGATCCCCACCCCCTTCATGAAGGGGCCATCAGGAACATAAAGTCCAACCTGAGAAATAGTCTGATCTTCACCCTGACTTCAGATGCACGAGATCTCGATTCAGGTCTGTATATTGTGCCTGCCATGTCCTCACCCAGAAACCTAAGCCAAGCTTGTGTCCTCAGACTTCCGTCCTCAGACTAATGGCCCACAAGCCCTCCAGTTTGGCAATCCAGAATTACAATGCAGCACTCTGCTTGCACTCCAAAAGAAAAAAACATTGCTCTCTGGCGCTACCCAGAAACCCCAAATGAAGATCAACCTGCACGCCACTTGGCTGTACCCAAAATATATAGGCTGACCTGGGCAATAAGGCCCTTTCTGACAGAGCCTGAGCCTGGACCTCCTGGCCCCACCCAGACAGCTTACCGCTCACTGAGCACATAGGACCAGCCATTGCCTTAGGTCGTTATCTCTTCCCAATCTCAGTTTTCAGGATTCAGATCCTAGACCTTATCTCCAATCACTGCCCTGGTTTGAAAATGATGCAGAAATCAGAACTCCCGCTCAATGGCAAGAACCTTGTGGTTGGATTGTTGTCCAACGTTCAGTGTAGTGGAAACATGTTTGTCGGATGAGGCCCCGCCATTGCTTGTGGGCCACATATTGGCAAACTCACATTGTGACCCTCAGCCTTAGCCCAGTCCTCAGGTAAGGCCCCTCGGTGGCTGGATGAAGAGACAGCATATTGGGCTTGCCAGGCCCATAGTTCCCAAATTTTAACCATAGTTCAGGTTGTGTCTTCCCCAGGGCACTGCTTTGGAATTCCGCTTTTGGTGGGACACCTGAGGTAACAACCATGAAAGGAGTCCTCCCATCGCACAGATTGACGAAAAACAATTGGGATCGGGCCAAATCCACAGAGAGCAAGATTCGTCCATGGCCCATGAGGCCTCTCCAACATTCCAAAGCCATCTCTGATACAAAATCCAGAGACAAAAGCCTGAGCACGTGGCTCAGACTCGCTCATTCTTCATATCCTGAAGAGTTCTTCAGATAAGAACCTACAAGGCACTCAAAGGCACCCAAAATATATAGTCTAACCTGGGCACTAATGCACTGTCTGACAACCTGAGCCCGGACCTCGTGACCATCACCCAGACAGCTGACCACCCACTGAGCACATCAGAACCGCCATGGCCTAAGGTCATCATCTCTTCCCTATCTCAGTTTTCAGGCTTCAGAACCTACACCTTATCTCCAATCACTGCCCAGGGGTGACTGTGATGCAGAAATCAGAACTCTCCCTAACCCATGGCAAGAAACCTTCTGGTTGGCATGTTGTCCAACGTTCAGTGTAGGAGAAACCAGCATTCACCCTGAGGCCCCCCCCGCCCATTCTTGAGTGCGACGAGGGCGTAAAGACGCATTGTGATCCGCAGCCTGAGTCCTGTCCTCTAGTTAGTCCTCTCAGTGGCTGGACCATTAGATGTCATAATGGGCTTGACAAGTCCCTAGGACCCAATTTTTAACCAGATTTCTGGTTGTCCAGTCGCCCCTCCCCAGGGCTCTACTCTGTAATCCCTCATTTTGTGGGAAACCTGAGGTTGAAAAACAAAACAAAAAACAAAAAATCAACAACAACAGAGCAACGGATTTCTTCCATCCCACAGAATTACCCCAAACTCTATGGACGGGGCCAAACCCCCAGAGAGTAAGACTCGTCCATTTCCCATGAAGTCACCCGGAAATTTCACGACCATGAGTGACACGATATCCAGAGATAAAAACTTGAGCAAGAGCCTCACACTCGCCCTTTTTTCATATCCCAAAGTGTTCTCCTCATGGTCCGTAGATCAGTCCTGCCATACCTATGACCCAAAACATAAGCCGAGTTTGTGTTTTCAGACAACTGTCCAAACAGCCCTGGCCTACACACCCTACAGACTCAGGCCCCTGGAGCCAAGCCTGACGACTGTGCTTGCCCTCTCCAAGGGAATTGTATGTGCCCATTCCAATGGCCACAACCCTACTAATAGGATACACTTCCAACGTCCCTGAGGCCATCCCAATATTTATGGCTTCCCAGGACAAACAGGTGCAATCTGGGCCCATCTGAGCACCTACCTGCACTCAGACCCGTAGACTGATGTCTCCAGATGTAAAAAGGAACGAACAGGCCTCTAGGATCCTATCGGATCCATTGGTTTGGATTCCAGGCATCTCTCCTCAGGGGCCTGGATTTCAATAACAGCATATGGCTGTTCTTGACTCACCCATCAGAACAAATCTCATCTACACATGGGAAACTTTCACGATGGAGCTGTGTGAAAGCCTCTCTTTATGAGAACCCTTCAGGGCCCCAGTGCCACCGCTTCATTCCAAGATCTCCATAGACAAAAAATCATATTAGGACACATCCACGGGAGAGTCCATTTCAACTCAGCCTCCTCGGTTGCTCCCCCAGATCCAGCAGATCTAACCTGTCTTGTTGCGTGGAGACAATTGGAATGCGAGGTGGGCTACCCAGCCATCCATCCTTAGAACCCTGCTCGGAATCGTTGTCCTGGAGCCAACCAACAGGTCTAAATTGTCCTGCTGAAGAATCTTTGCAGTTGGAAGCTTCTCACATCTACCATCGTGGGAAAACACCAATGGCCTCGTGATCCAACCCCCTTCAAGAAGGAGCCATCAGGGACAGAATGTCCAACCTGAGCGATCGTCTGATCCTTGCCCTGACTTCAGATGCACGAGTCTCGATTCAGGCCTGTAGATTGTGACTGCCATATCCTCACCCAGAAAACTAGACCTAGCTTGGGTTCTCAGACTTCCATCCTCAGACTACTGGCCCACAAGCCCTCCAGTTTGGCAATCCAGAATGACAATGCAGCACTCTGCCTGCCCTCCAGAATAAAAACATTGCCTCTGGGGCTACCCTGAAGCCCCAAATGAGGATCAACGGGGCACGCCATTCGGCTGTACCCCAAATATATAGGCTCACCTGGGCACAAATGCCCTTTCTGACACAGCCTGAGCCTGGACCTCCTGGCCCAACCCAGACAGCTGTCCGCACACTGAGCACATAGACCCGTCATGGCCTAAGGCCGTCATCTCTTCTCAACCTGGGTTTTCAGACTTCAGAACCTAGACCTTATATCCAATCAAGGCCCGGATTTGAAACCAGACCTCTTTCCCTATGGCAAGAAACCTTGTGGTTGGTGTTGTCCAAGGTTCACTGTAGTTGAAACCAGTGTTGCCCATGAGGCCCCGCCCATGTTTGTGTGCCCCATTGGTCACAAACACACATTGTGACCCTCAGCCTGAGTCCAGTCCTCAGGAAAGGCCTCTAAGTGGCTGGATGGAGAGACAGCATATTGGGCTTGCCATGCCCTTATCCCCAATTTTTAACCATAGTTCGGGTTGTCCCTTCAGTCTTCCACAGTGCTCTGCTTTGGAATTCCTCTTTGGTGGGACACCTTACGAAACAAACCTGAAAGGAGTCCTCCCATCCAACAGATTGACGAAAAACAATTGGGATCGGGCCAAGTCCACAGAGAGCACGATTCGTCCATGGCCCATGAGGCCTCCGCAACATTCCACGGCCATCGCTGATATAAAATCCAGAGACAAAAGCCTGAGCACGCGCCTCAGACTCGCTCATTCTTCATATCCTGAAGAGTTCTTCATATAAGAACCTACACGGCACTCGAATGCACCCAAAATATATAGTCTAACCTGGGCACTAATGCATTGTCTGACAACCTGAGCCCGGACCTCGTGACCAACACCCAGACAGCTGACCGCACACTGAGCCCATCAGACCCGCCATGGCCTTAGGTCAACATCTCTTCCCTACCTCAGTTTTCAGGCTTCAGAACCTAGATCTTATCTACAATCACTTCCCATGGGTCATTGTGATTTAGAAATCAGAAATCTTCCTTACCCATGGCAAGAAACCTTGTGGTTGGCATGTTGTCCAACGTTCAGTGTAGGAAAAACCAGCTTTCACCCTGAGGCCCCGCCCATTCTTTAGTTCGAGGAGGGCATAAACACGCATTGTGACCCTCAGCGTGAGTCCTGTCCTCTAGTACGTCCTCTCAGTGGCTGGACCATTAGATGTCATAATGGGCTTGACATGTCCCTAGGCCCCAAATTTTAACCAGATTTATGGTTGTCCAGTCGCCCCTCCCCAGGGCTCTACTCTGGAATCCTTCATTTGGTGGGACACCCGAGGTTGAAAAACAAAACAAAAAAAAGAACAAATCAACATCAACAGAACAACGGACTTCTTCCATCCCACAGATTGACCCCAAACTCTTTGGACGGTGCCAAACCCCCAGAGAGTAAGACTCGTCCATTTCCCATGACGTCACCCGGAAATTTCACGACCATGAGTGACACGATATCCAGAGACAAAAACTTGAGCAACAACCTCACACTTGCCCTTTTTTCATATCCCGAAGTGTTCTCCTCATGGTCTGTAGATCAGTCCTGCCCTACCTATGACCCGAAACATAAGCCGAGTTTGTGTTTTCAGACAACTGTCCAAACAGACCTGGCCTATACACCCTACAGTCTCAGGCCACTGGTGCCAAACCTGACGACTGCGATTGCCCTCTCCAAGGGAATTGTATGTGCCCATTCCAAAGCCACAACCCTACTAAGAAGATAAACCTCCAAAGTCCCTGAGGCCATCCCAATATTTGTGTCTTCCCAGGACAAACGGGGCAATCTGGGCCCATCTGAGCACCTACCGGCACTCAAACCCATAGACTGTTGTCCCCAGAAGTAAAAAGGAACGAACAGGCCCTTAGGCACATATCGGATTCATTGTTTTGGTTTCCAGGCATCTCTCCTCAGAGGGTTGTATTTCAATAACAGCATATGGCTGTTTCTTGACTCACCCATCAGAAAAAATCTCATCTACACATGGGAATCTTGCACGATGGAGCTATGTGAAAGCCTCTCTTTAGGAGAACACTTCAGGGCCCCAGTGCCTCCGATTCATTCCTAGGTCTCCATAGACACAAAATCATATTAGGACACATCCACGGGAGAGTCCATTTCAACTCAGCCTCCTCGGTTGCTCCCCCAGATCCAGCAGATCTAACCTGTCTTGTTGCTTGGAGACAATTGGAATGCGAGGTGGGCTACGCAGCCATCCATCCTTAGAACCCTGCTCGGAATCGTTGTCCTGGAGCCAACCAACAGGTCTCAATTGTCCTGCAGAAGAATCTTTGCAGTTGGGAGCTTCTCACAACTACCATCGTGGGAAAACCCCCATGGCCTCGTGATCCACCCCCCCTTCAAGAAGGGGCCATCAGGGACAGAATGTCCAACCTGAGTGATCTTCTGATCCTCGCCATGACTTCAGATGCACGAGATCTCGATTCAGGTCTGTAGATTGTGACTGCCATATCATAACCCAGATACCTAGGCCGGGCTTGGGTTCTCAGACTTCCGTCCTCAGACTGCTGGCTCATAAGCCCTCCAGTTGGGCAATCCAGAACTACAATGCAGCACTCTGCCTGCCCTCCAGAAGAAAAATATTGCCACATGGGGCTACCCAGAAACCCCAAAAGAGGATCACCGGGGCATGCCATTCGGCTGTACCCGAAATATATAGGCTGACCTGGGCACTAATGCCCTTTCTGACACAGCCTGAGCCTGGACCTCCTGGCCCCACCCAGACAGCTGGCCGCACACTGAGCACATCGGAACCGTCATGGCCTTAGGTCGTCATCTCTTCTCAACCTCGGTTTTCAGGCTTCAGAACCTAGACCTTATCTCCAATCAAGGCCCGGATTTGAAATCAGACCTCTTTCCCTATGGCAAGAAACCTTGTGTTTGGTGTTGTCCAAGGTTCAGTGTAGTTGAAACCACTGTGGCCCATGAGGCCCGCCCATGCTAACGGGCCACATTGGTCACAAACACACATTGTGACCCTCAGCCTGAGCCCAGTCCTCAGGTAAGGCCTCTCAGTGGCTGAATGGAGAGAGAGCATATTTGGCTTGCCATGCCCCTAGGCCCCCATTTTTTTTTTTATTTTTTTTATTTTTTATATACATATATTTTTATCCCCAGGAGTACAGGTCTGTGAATCACCAGGTTTACACACTTCACAGCACTCACCAAAGCACATACCCTCCCCAATGTCCATAATCCCACCCCCTTCTCCCAAACCCCCTCGCCCCGGCAACCCTCAGTTTGTTTTGTGAGATTAAGAGTCACATATGGTTTGTCTCCCTCCCAATCCCATCTTGTTTCATTTATTCTTCTTCTACCCACTTAAGCCTCCATGTTGCATCACCACTTCCTCATATCAGGGAGATCATATGATAGTTGTCTTTCTCTGCTTGACTTATTTCGCTAAGCATGATACGCTCTAGTTCCATCCATGTTGTTGCAAATGGCAAGATTTCATTTCTTTTGATGGCTGCATAGTATTCCATTGTGTATATATACCACATCTTCTTGATCCATTCATCTGTTGATGGACATCTAGGTTCTTTCCATAGTTTGGCTATTGTGGACATTGCTGCTATAAACATTCGGGTGCATGTGTCCCTTTGGATCACTACATTTGTATCTTTAGGGTAAATACCCCAGTAGTGCAATTGCTGGGTCATAGGGCAGTTCTATTTTCAACATTTTGAGGAACCTCCATGCTGTTTTCCAGAGTGGCTGCACCAGCTTGCATTCCCACCAACAGTGTAGGAGGGTTCCCCCTTTCTCCGCATCCTCGCCAGCATCTGTCATTTCCTGACTTGTTGATTTTAGCCATTCTGACTGGTGTGAGGTGATATCTCATTGTGGTTTTGATTTGTATTTCCCTGATGCCGAGTGATATGGAGCACTTTTTCATGTGTCTGTTCGCCATCTGGATGTCTTCTTTGCAGAAATGTCTGTTCATGTCTTCTGCCCATTTCTTGATTGGATTATTTGTTCTTTGGGTGTTGAGTTTGCTAAGTTCTTTATAGATTCTGGACACTAGTCCTTTATCTGATATGTCGTTTGCAAATATCTTCTCCCATTCTGTCAGTTGTCTTTTGATTTTGTTAACTGTTTCCTTTGCTGTGCAAAAGCTTTTGATCTTGATGATGAAATCCCAGTAGTTCATTTTTTTCCCTTGCTTCCCTTGCCTTTTGCGTTGTTCCTAGGAAGATATTGCTGCGGCAGAGGTCGAAGAGGTTGCTGCCCGTGTTCTCCTCAAGGATTTTGATGGATTCCTTTCGTACATTGAGGTCCTTCATCCATTTTGAGTCTATTTTTGTGTGTGGTGTAAGGAAATGGTCCAATTTCATTTTTCTGCATGTGGCTGTCCAATTTTCCCAGCACCATTTATTGAAAAGGCTGTCTTTTTTCCATTGGACATTCTTTCCTGCTTTGTCGAAGATTAGTTGACCATAGATTTGAGGGTCTATTTCTGGGCTCTCTATTCTGTTCCATTGATCTATGTGTCTGTTTTTGTGCCAGTACCATGTTGTCTTGATGATGACAGCTTTGTAATAGAGCTTGAAGTCCGGAATTGTGATGCCACTAACGTTGGCTTTCATTTTCAATATCCCTTTGGCTATTCGAGGTCTTTTCTGGTTCCATATAAATTTTAGAATTATTTGTTCCATTTCTTTGAAAAAGATGGATGGTACTTTGATAGGAATTGCATTAAATGTGTAGATTGCTTTAGGTAGCATAGACATTTTCACAATATTTATTCTTCCAATCCAGGAGCATGGAACATTTTTCCATTTCTTTGTGTCTTCCTCAATTTCTTTCATGAGTACTTTATAGTTTTCTGAGTATAGATTCTGTCTCTCTTTGGTTAGGTTTATTCCTAGGTATCTTATGGTTTTGGATGCAATTGTAAATGGGATTGACTCCTTAATATCTCTTTCTTCTGTCTTGCTGTTGGTGTAGAGAAATGCAACTGATTTCTGTGCATTGATTTTATATCCTGACACTTTACTGAATTCCTGTATAAGTTCTAGCAGTTTTGGAGTGGAGTCTTTTGGGTTTTCCACATATAGTATCATATCATCTGCGAAGAGTGATAATTTGACTTCTTCTTTGCCGATTTGGATGCCTTTAATTTCCTTTTGTTGTCTGATTGCTGAGGCTAGGACCTCTAGTACTATGTAGAATAGCAGTGGTGATAATGGACATCCCTGCCGTGTTCCTGACCTTAGCGGAAAAGCTTTCAGTTTTTCTCCATTGAGAATGATATTTGCGGTGGGTTTTTCATAGATGGCTTTGATGATATTGAGGTATGTGCCCTCTATCCCTACACTTTGAAGAGTTTTGATCAGGAAGGGATGTTGTACTTTGTCAAATGCTTTTTCAGCATCTATTGAGAGTATCATATGGTTCTTGTTCTTTCTTTTATTGATGTGTTGTATCACATTGACTGATTTGCGGATGTTGAACCAACCTTGCAGCCCTGGATTAAATCCCACTTGGTCGTGGTGAATAATCTTTTTAATGTACTGTTGAATCCTATTGGCTAGTATTTTGTTGAGTATTTTCGCATCTGTGTTCATCAAGGATATCGGTCTATAGCTCTCTTTTTTGGTGGTGGGATCCTTGTCTGGTTTTGGGATCAAGGTGATGCTGGCCTCATAAAATGAGTTTGGAAGTTTTCCTTCCATTTCTATTTTTTGGAACAGTTTCAGGAGAATAGGAATTAGTTCTTCTTTAAATGTTTGGTAGAATTCCCCCGGGAAGCCGTCTGGCCCTGGGCTTTTGTTTGTTTGGAGATTTTTAATGACTGTTTCAATCTCCTTACTGGTTATGGGTCTGTTCAGGCTTTCTATTTCTTCCTGGTTCAGTTGTGGTAGTTTATATGTTTCTAGGAATGCATCCATTTCTTCCAGATTGTCAAATTTATTGCCGTAGAGTTGCTCATAGTATGTTCTTATAATAGTTTGTATTTCTTTGGTGTTAGTTGTGATCTCTCCTCTTTCATTCATGATTTTATTTATTTGGGTCCTTTCTCTTTTCTTTTTGATAAGTCGGGCCAGGGGTTTATCAATTTTATTAATTCTTTCAAAGAAACAGCTCCTAGTTTCGTTGATTTGTTCTATTGTTTTTTTGGTTTCTATTTCATTGATTTCTGCTCTGATCTTTATGATTTCTCTTCTCCTGCTGGGCTTAGGGTTTCTTTCTTGTTCTTTCTCCAGCTCCTTTAGGTGTAGGGTTAGGTTTTGTACCTGAGACCTTTCTTGTTTCTTGAGAAAGGCTTGTATCGCTATATATTTTCCTCTCAGGACTGCCTTTGTTGTGTCCCACAGATTTTGAACCGTTGTATTTTCATTATCATTTGTTTCCATGATTTTTTTCAATTCTTCTTTAATTTCCCGGTTGACCCATTCATTCTTTAGAAGGATACTGTTTAGGCTCCATGTATTTGGGTTCTTTCCAAACTTCCTTTTGTGGTTGAGTTCTAGCTTTAGAGCATTGTGGTCTGAAAATATGCAGGGAATGATCCCAATCTTTTGATACCGGTTGAGTCCTGATTTAGGACCGAGGATGTGATCTATTCTGGAGAATGTTCCATGTGCACTAGAGAAGAATGTGTATTCTGTTGCTTTGGGATGAAATATTCTGAATATATCTGTGATGTCCATCTGGTCCAGTGTGTCATTTAAGGCCTTTATTTCCTTGCTGATCTTTTGCTTGGATGACCTGTCCATTTCAGTGAGGGGAGTGTTAAAGTCCCCTACTATCATTGTATTATTGTTGATGTGTTTCTTTGATTTTGTTATTAATTGGTTTATATAGTTGGCTGCTCCCACATTGGGGGCATAGATATTTAAAATTGTTAAATCTTCTTGTTGGACAGACCCTTTGAGTATGATATAGTGTCCTTCCTCATCTCTTATTATAGTCTTTGGCTTAAAATCTAATTGATCTGATATAAGGATTGCCACTCCTGCTTTCTTCTGATGTCCATTAGCATGGTAAATTCTTTTCCACCCCCTCACTTTAAATCTGGAGGTGTCTTCGGGCTTAAAATGTGTTTCTTGGAGGCAACATATAGATGGGTTTTGTTTTTTTTATCCATTCTGATACCCTGTGTCTTTTGACAGGGGCATTTAGCCCATTCACATTCAGGGTAACTATTGAGAGATATGAATTTAGTGCCATTGTATTGCCTGTAAGGTGACTGTTACTGTATATGGTCTCTGTTCCTTTCTGATCTACCACTTGTAGGCTCTCTCTTTGCTTAGAGGACCCCTTTCAATATTTCCTGTAGAGCTGGTTTGGTATTTGCAAATTCTTTCAGTTGTTGTTTGTCCTGGAAGCTTTTAATCTCTCCTTCTATTTTCAATGATAGCCTAGCTGGATATAGTATTCTTGGCTGCATGTCTTTCTCGTTTAGTGCTCTGAAAATATCATGCCAGCTCTTTCTGGCCTGCCAGGTCTCTGTGGATAAGTCAGCTGCCAATCTAATATTTTTACCATTGTATGTTACAGACTTCTTTTCCCGGGCTGCTTTCAGGATTTTCTCTTTGTCATTTAGACTTGTAAATTTTACTATTAGGTGACGGGGTGTGTAGGCCCCAATTTTTAACCATAGTTCGGGTTGTCCCTACACTCTTCCCCAGGGCTCTGCTTTGGAATTCCTCTTTGGTGGGACACCTGACGAAATAAACCTGAAAGGAGTCCTCCCATCCCACAGATTGACGAAAAGCAATTGGAATCGGGGCAAACCATAGAGACCATGAGGAGGCCATCTAAAGGGAACTGTATGTGCCCATTCCGATGGCCACAACCCTACTAAGAGTATAAACCTACAAAATCCCTGAGGCCATCCCAATATTTGTGCCTTCCCAGGACAAAGAGGGGCAAACTGGGCCCATCTGAGTGCCTACCGACACTCAGACCCGTAGACTGATGTCCCCAGAGGTAAAAAGGAACGAACTGGCCCCTAGGCACCTATCGGATCCATTGCTTTGGTTTCCAGGCATCTCTCCTCAGAGGCCTGGATTTCAATAACAGCATATGGCTGTTTCTTGACTCACCCATCTGAACAAAACTCATCTACACATGGGAAACTTGCACGATGGAGCAGTGTGAAAGCCTCTCTTTAGGAGAACCCTTCAGGGCCCCAGTGCCACCGCTTCATTCCAAGGTCTCCATAGACACAAAATCATATTAGGACACATCCACGGGAGAGTCCATTTCAACTCAGCCTCCTCGGTTCCTCCCCCAGATCCAGCAGATCTAACCTGTCTTGTTGCTTGGAGACAATTGGAATGCGAGGTGGGCTACCCAGCCATCCATCCTTAGATCCCTGCTCGGAAACGTTGTCCTGGAGCCAACCAACAGGTCTCAATTTTCCTGCAGAAGAATCTTTGCAGTTAGGAGCTTCTCACAACTCCCATCGTGGGAAAAACCCCGTGGCCTCGTGATCCACCCACCCTTCAAGAAGGGGCCATCAGTGACAGACTGTCCAACCTGAGCGATCTTCTGATCCTCGCCCTGACTTCAGATGCACGAGATCTCGATTCATATCTGTAGATTGTGCCTGCCATATACTCACCCAGAAACCTAGGCCTAGCTTGGGTTCTCAGACTTCCGTCCTCAGACTACTGGCCCACAAGCCCTCCAGTTTGGCAATCCAGAACTACAATGCAGCACTCTGCCTGCACTCCAGAAGAAAAAATTGCCCTCTGGGGTGACCCATAAACCCCAAATGAGGAGCAACGGGGCACGCCATTCGGCTCTACCCCAAATATATAGTCTGACAAGGGCACTAATGCACTTTCTGACACAGCCTGATCCTGGACCTCCTGACACACCCAGACAGCTGACAGCATTCTGTGCACATCGGACCCCTCATGGCCTTAGGTCATCATCTCTTCTCAACCTCGGTTTTCAGGCTTTAGAACCTAGACCTTATCTCCAATCACGGTCCGGGTTTGAAAATGATGCAGAAATCAGAAGTCTTAACCCATGGCAAGAAACCTTGTGTTTGGCATGATGTCCAAGATTTAGTGTAGTTTAAACCAGTGTGGCCCATGAGGCCCCGCCCATGCTTGCGGGCCACATTGGTCACAAACCCACATATGACACTCAGCCTGAGCCCTGTCCTCAGGTAAGGCCTCTCAGTGGCTGGATGGAGAGACAGCATATTGGGCTTGCCAGGCCCCTAGGCCCAAATTTTTAACCATAGTTCGGAATGTCCCTTCACTCTTCCCAGGGCTCTGCTTTGGAATTAATCTTTTGGTGGGATACCTGAGGTAACAAACCTGAAAGGAGTCCTCCCATCCCACAGATTGACGAAAAACAATTGGGATCGAGCAAAGTCCACAGAGAGCAAGATTCTTCCATGGCCCTTGAGGCCTCCCCAACATTCCATGGCCATCGCTGATACAAAATCCAGAGACAAAAGCCTCAGCACGTGCCTCAGACTCGCTCATTCTTCATATCCTGAAGAGTTCTTCAGATAAGAACCTACACGGCACTCGAAGGCACCCAAAATATATAGTCTACCTGGGCACTAATGCACTGTCTGACAACCTGAGCCCGGACCTCGTGACCAACACCCAGACAGCTGACCGCACACTGAGCACATCAGACCCGCCATGGCCTTAGGTCATCATCTCTTCCCTACCTCAGTTTTCAGGCTTCAGAACCTAGACCTTATCTCCAGTCACTGCCCAGGGGTGACTGTGATGCAGAAATCAGAACTCTTCCTTACCCATGGCAAGAAACCTTGTGGTTGGCATGTTGTCCAACGTTCAGTGTAGGAGAAACCAGGATTCACCCTGAGGCCCCGCCCATTCTTGAGTGCGACGAGGGCATAAACACGCATTGTGACCCTCAGCGTGAGTCCTGTCCTCTAGTACGTCCTCTCAGTGGCTGGATCATTAGATGTCATAATGGGCTTGACATGTCCCTAGGCCCCAATTTTTAACCAGATTTCTGGTTGTCAAGTCGCCCCTCCCCATGGCTCTACTCTGGAATCCCTCATTTGGTGGGACACCTGAGGTTGAAAAAGAAAACAAAACAAATCAACAACAACAGAACAAAGGAATGCTTCCATCCCACAGAATGACCCCAAGCTCTTTGGACGGGGTCAAACCCCCAGAGAGTAAGACTCGTCCAATTCCCATGAAGTCACCCGAAAATTTCACGATCATGAGTGACACTGTATCAAGAGACAAAAACTTGAGAAAGAGTCTCACACTCGCGCTTTTTTCATATCAGAAAGAGTTCTCCTCATGGTCTGTAGATCAGTCCTGCCATACCTATGACCCGAAACATAAGCCGAGTTTCTGTTTTCAGACAACTGTCCAAACAGCACTGGCCTACACACCCTACATGCTCAGGCCCCTGGAGCCAAACCTGACGACTGTGCTTGCCCTCTCCAAGGGATTTGTATGTGCCCATTCCAATGGCCACAACCCTTCTAAGAGTATAAACCTCCAAAGTCCCTGAGGCCATCCCAATATTTGTGGCCTCCCAGGACAAACAGGGACAATCTGGGCCCATCTGAGAACCTACCGGCACTCAGACCCATACACTGATGTCCCCAGAGATAAAAAGGAACGAACAGGCCCCTAGCCACATATCGGATCCATTGCTTTGGTTTTCAGGCATCTCTCCTCAGAAGAATGGATTTCAATAACAGCATATGGATGTTTCTTGACTCACCCATCAGTACAAATCTCATCTACACATGGGAAACTTGCACGATGGAGCTGTGTGAAAGCCTCTCTTTAGGAGAACCCTTCAGGCCCCAGTGCCAACGCTTCATTCCAAGGTCTCCATAGACACAAAATCATATTAGGATACATCCACGGGAGAGTCCATTTCAACTCAGCCTCCTCGGTTGCTCCCCCAGATCCAGCAAATCTAACCTGTCATGGTGCTTGGAGACATTTGGAATGCGAGGTGGGCTACCCAGCCATCCATCCTTAGAACCCTGCTCAGAAACGTTGTCCTGGAGCCAACCAACCAGTCTCAATATTCCTGCAGAAGAATCTTTGCAGTAGGGAGCTTCTCTCAACTCCCATCGTGGGAAAACACCCGTGGCCTCGTGATCCAAACCCCCTTCAACAAGGGGCCATCAGGGACAGAATGTCCAACCTGAGGGATCGTCTGATCCCGCCCTGACTTCAGATGCACGAGATCTCGATTCAGGCTATAGATTGTGCCTGCCATATCCTCACCCAGAATCCTAGGCCTAGCTTGGGATCTCAGACTTCCGTCCTCAGAATACTGGCTCACAAGCCCTCCAGTTTAATAATCTAGAATTACAATGCAGCACTCTGCCTGCCCTCCAGAAGAAAAACATTGCCCTCTGGGGCTACCCAGAAACCCCAAATGAGGAGCAACGTGGCATGCCATGTGGCTGTACCCCAAATATATAGGCTGACCTGGGCACTAATGCCCTTCTGACACAGCCAGCGCCCGGACCTCCTGGCCGCACCCAGACAGCTGGCCGCACATTGAGCACATCGGACCCCTCATGGCCTTAGTTCGTCATCTCTTCTCAAACACGGTTTTCAGGCTTCAGAACCTAGACCTTATCTCCAATCATGGCCCGAGTTTGAAAATGATGCAGAAATCAGAAGTCCTTTCCCCTGGCAAGAAACCTTGTGGTTGGCATGTTGTCCAAGGTTCAGTGTAGTTGAAACCAGTGTGGCCCATGAGGCCCAGCCCATGCTTGTGGGCCACATTGGTCACAAACACACATTGTGACACTCAGCATGAGCCCAGTACTCAGGTAAGGCCTCTCAGTGGCTGGATGGAGAGACAGCATATTGGGCTGCCATACCCCTAGGCCCCAATTTATAAACATAGTTCGGGTTGTCCCTTCACTCTTCCCCAGGGCTCTGCTTTGGAATTCCTCTTTTGGTGGAACACCTGAGTTAACAAACCTGAAAGGAGTCCTCCCATCCCACAGATTGACGAGAAACATTTGGCATCGGGCCACGTCCACAGAGAACAAGATTTGTCCAAGTCCCATGAAGCCTCCCCAACATTCCACGGCCATCGCTGATACAAAATCCAGAGACAAAAGCCTGAGCATGCGGCTCAGACTCGCTCATTCTTCATATCCTGAAGAGTTCTTCAGATAAGAACCTACACGGCACTCGAATGCACCCAAAATATATAGTCTAAACTGGGCACTAATGCACTGTCAACAACCTGAGCCCGGACCACGTGACCAACACTCAGACAGTTGACCGCACACTGAGCACATCAGACCCGCCATGGCCTTAGGTCATCATCTCTTCCCTACCTCAGTTTTCAGGCTTCAGAACCTAGACCTTATCTCCAATCACTGCCCAGGGGTGACTGTGATACAGAAATCAGAACTCTTCCTTACCCATGGCAAGAAACCTTGTGGTTGGCATGTTGTCCAAAGTTCAGTGTAGGAGAAAACAGCATTCACCCTGAGGCCCCGCCCATTCTTTAGAGCGACGAGGGCATAAACATGCATTGTGACCCTCAGCGTGTGTCCTGTCCTCTAGTACGTCCTCTCAGTGGCTGGACCTTTAGATGTCATAATGGGCTTGATATGTCCCTAGGCCCCAATTTTTAACCAGATTTCTGGTTGTCCAGTCGCCCCTCCCCAGGGCTCTACTCTGGAATCCCTCATTTGGTGGGACACGTGAGTTTGAAAAACAAAACAAAACAAATCAACAGCAACAGAACAACGGACTTCTTCCATCCCACAGAATGACCCCAAACTCTTTGGATGGGGCCAACCCCCAGAGAGTAAGACTCGTCCATTTGCCATGAAGTCACCCGGAAATTTCACGACCATGAGTGTCACGATATCCAGAGACATAAACATGAGCAAGAGCCTCACACTCGTGCTTATTTCATATCCCGAATAGTTCTCCTCATGGTCTGTAGATCAGTCCTGCCATACCTTGACCCTAAACATAAGCCGAGTTTGTGTTTTCAGACAACTGTCCAAACAGCCCTGTCCTACACACCCTACAGGCTCAGGACCCTGGAGCCGAACCTGAAGACTGTGCTTGCCCTCTCCACGGGAATTGTGTACGAGGTCCGGCCCCAGGTTGTCAGACAATGCATTAGTGCCCAGGTTAGACTATATATTTTGGGTGCCTTCGAGTGCCGTGTAGGTTCTTATCTAAAACTCTTCATGATATGAAGAATGAGCGAGTCTTAGGCGCGTGCTCAGGCTTTTTTCTCTGGATTTTGTATCAGCAATGGCCGTGGAATGTTGGGGAGGCCTCATGGGCCATGGACGAATCTTGCTCTCTGTGGATTTGGCCCGATCCCAATTGCTTTTCGTCAATCTGTGGGATGGGAGGACTCCTTTCAGGTTTGTTGCCTCAGGTGTCCCACCAAAAGAGGAATTCCAAAGCAGAGACCTGGGGAAGAATGAATGGACAACCCGAATGTATGTTAAAAATTGGGGCGTAGGGGCATTGCAAGCCCAATATGCTGTCTCTCCATCCAGCCACTGAGAGGCCTTACCTGAATACTGGGCTCAGGCTGAGGAGCACAATGTGTGTTTGTGACCAATGTGTCCCACAAGCATGGTCGGGGCCTCATGGGCCACACTGGTTTCCACTACACTGAATCTTGGACCTCATGCCAACCACAAGGTTTCTTGCCATGGGGAAAGAGTTCTGATTTCTGCATCATTTTCAAACCCGGGCCGTCATTGGAGATAAGGTCTAGGTTCTGAAGCCTGAAAACCGAGGTTGAGAAGAGATGACGACCTAAGGCCATGGCGGGTCCGATGTGCTCAGTGTGCGGCCAGCTATCTGGGTGGGGCCAGGAGGTCCTGGCTCAGGCTGTGTCTAAAGGACATTAGTGCCCAGTTCAGCCTATATATTTGGGTTACAGCCGAATGGCGTGCAGGTTGATCCTCATTTGGGGTTTCTCGGTAGCCCCAGAGGGCAATGTTTTTCTTCTGGAGGGCAGGCAGAGTGCTGCATTGTAGTCTGGATTGCCAAACTGGAGGGCTTGCGGGCCAGTAGTCTGAGGACGGAAGTCTGAGAACACAAGCTAGGCCAAGGTTTCTGGCTGAGGATATGGAAGGCACAATCTCCAGACCTGAATCGACATCTCGTGCATCTGAAGTCAGGGCAAGGATCAGATGATTGCTCAGGTTGGACATTCTGTCCTTGATGGCCCCATCTTGAAGGGGGGGTGGATCACGAGGCCATGGGGGTTTTCCCACGATAGGAGTTGTGGGAAGCTCCCAACTGCAAAGATTCTTCTGCAGGAAAATTGAGACCTGTTGTTTGGCTCCAGGACAACGATTCGCCAGGGTTCTAAGGATAGGTGGCTGGGCAGCCCACCTCGCATTCCAATTGTCTCCAAGCAACAAGACAGGTTAGATCTGCTGGATCTGGGGGAGCAACCGAGGAGGCTCAGTTGAAAAGGACTATCCCGTGGATGTGTCCTAATATGATTTTGCGTCTATGGAGACCTTGGAATGAAGCGGTGGCACTGGGGCCCTGAAGGGTTCTCCTAAATAGAGGCTTTCACACAGCTCCATCGTGCAAGTTTCCCATGTGTAGATGAGTTTTGTTCTGATGGGTGAGACAAGAAACAGCCATATGCTGTTATTGAAATCCACGCCTCTGAGGAGAGATGCCTGGAAGCCAAAGCAATGGATCCGATAGGTGCCTAGGGGCCTGTTCGTTCCTTTTTACCTCTGGGGACATCAGTTTATGGGTCTGAGTGCGGTAGGTGCTCAGATGGGCCCAGATTGCCCCCGTTTGTCCTGGGAAGCCACAAATATTGGGATGGCCTCAGGGATTTTGGAGTTTTATCCTATTAGTAGGGTTGTGGCCATTGGAATGGGCACATACAATTCCCTTGGAGAGGGAACGCACAGTCGTCAGGTTTGGCTCCAGGGGCCTGAGCCTGGAGGATGTGTAGGCCACGGCTGTTTGGACAGTTGTCTGAAAACACAAACTCGGCTTATGTTTCGGGTCATAGGTATGGCAGGACTGATCTACAGACCATGAGGAGAACTCTTCGGGATATGAAAAAAGGGCGAGTGTGAGGCTCTTGCTCAAGTTTTTGTCTCTGGATATCGTGTCACTCATGGTCGTGAAATTTCCGGGTGACTTCATGGGAATTGGACGAGTCTTACTCTCTGGGGGTTTGGCCCCGTCCAAAGAGTTTGGGGTCATTCTGTGGGATGGAAGAAATCCGTTGTTCTGTTGTTGTTGATTTGTTTTGTTTTGTTTTTCAACCTCAGGTGTCCGACCAAATGAGGGAATCCAGAGTAGAGCCCTGGGGAGGGGCGACTGGACAACCAGAAATCTGGTTAAAAATTGGTGCCTAGGGACATGTCAAGCCCATTATGACATCTAATGGTCCAGCCACTGAGAGGACGTACTAGAGGACAGGACACACGCTGAGGGTCACAATGCGTGTTTATGCCCTCGTCGCACTCAAGAATGGGCGGGGCCTCAGGGTGAATGCTGGTTTCTCCTACACTGAACGTTGGACAACATGCCAACCACAAGGTTTCTTGCCATGGGTAAGGAAGAGTTCTGATTTCTGCATCACAGTCACCCCTGGGCAGTGCTTGGAGATAAGGTCTAGGTTCTGAAGCCTGAAAACTGAGGTAGGGAAGAGATGATTATCTAAGGCCATGGCGGGTCTGATGTGCTCAGTGTGCGGTCAGCTGTCTGGATGTTGGTCACGAGGTCCGGGCTCAGGTTGTCAGACAGTGCATTAGTGCCCAGGTTAGACTATATATTTTGGGTGCCTTCGAGTGCCGTGTAGGTTCTTATCTGAAGAACTCTTCAGGATATGAAGAATGAGCGAGTCTGAGGCGCGTGCTCAGGCTTTTGTGTCTGGATTTTGTATCAGCGATGGCCGTGGAATGTTGGGGAGGCCTCATGGGCCATGGACGTATCTTGCTCTCTGTGGATTTGGCCAGATCCCAATTTTTTTTCGTCAATCTGTGGGATGGGAGGACTCCTTTCAGGTTTGTTACCTCAGGTGTCCCACCAAAAGAGGAATTCCAAAGCAGAGCCCTGGGGAAGAGTCAAGACACAACCCGAAATACGGTTTAAAATTTGGGCCTAGGGGCATGGCAAGCCCAATATGCTGTCTCTCCATCCAGCCACCAAGAGGCCTTAACTGAGGACTGGGCTCAGGCTGAGGGTCACAATGTGTGTTTGTGACCAATGTGGCCCGCAAGCATGGGCGGGGCCTCCTGGGCCACACTGGTTTCAACTACACTGAACCTTGGACAACATGCCAACCACAAGGTTTCTTGCCATGGGGAAAGAGTTCTGATTTCTGCATCATTTTCAAACCCGGGCCGTAATTGGAGATAAGGTCTAGGTTCTGAAGCCTGAAAACCGAGGTTGAGAAGAGATGACGACCTAAGGCCATGGCGGGTCCGATGTGCTCAGTGTGCGGCCAGCTTTCTGGGTGGGGCCAGGAGGTCCAGGCTCAGGCTGTGTCTAAAGGACATTAGTGCCCAGTTCAGCCTATATATTTGGGGTACAGCTGAATGGCGTGCAGGTTGATCCTCATATGGGGATTCTGGGTAGCCCCAGAGGGCAATGTTTTTCTTCTGGAGGGCAGGCAGAGTGCTGCATTGTAGTCTGGATTGCCAAACTGGAGGGCTTGCGGGTTAGTAGTCTGAGGACGGAAGTCTGAGAACTCAAGCTAGGCCAAGGTTTCTGGGTGAGGATATGGAAGGCACAATCTCCAGACCTGAATCGAGATCTCGTGCATCTGAAGTCAGGTCGAGGATCAGACGATTGCTGAGGTTGGACATTCTGTCCTTGATGGCCCCTTCTTGAAGGGGGGTGGTTCACGAGGCCATGAGGGTTTTCCTACGATGGGAGTTGTGGGAAGCTCCCAACTGCAAAGATACTTCTGCAGGAAATTTGAGACCTGTTGGTTGGCTCCAAGACAATGATTCCGAGCAGGGTTCTAAGGATGGGTGGCTGGGTAGCCCACCTCGCATTCCAATTGTCTCCAAGCAACAAGACAGGTTAGATCTGCAGGATCTGGGGGAGCAACCGAGGAGGCTCAGTTGAAAAGGACTATCCCGTGGATGTGTCCTAATATGATTTTGCGTCTATGGAGACCTTGGAATGAAGCGGTGGCACTGGGGCCCAGAAGGGTTCTCCTAAGGAGAGGCTTTCACACAGCTCCATCGTGCAAGTTTCCCATGTGTAGATGAGTTTTGTTCTGATGGGTGAGACAAGAAACAGCCATATGCTGTTATTGAAATCCAGGCCTCTGAGGAGAGATGCCTGGAAGCCAAAGCAATGGATCCGATAGGTTCCTAGGGGCCTGTTCGTTCCTTTTTACCTCTGGGGACATCAGTCTACGGGTCTGAGTGCCGGTAGGTGCTCAGATGGGCCCAGATTGCCTCTGCTTGTCCTGGAAAGCCACAAATATTGGGATGGCCTCAGGGATTTTGGAGGTTTATCCTATTCGTAGGGTTGTGGCCATTGGAATGGGCACATACAATTCCCTAGTAGAGGGAAAGCACAGTCGTCAGGTTTGGCTCCACGGTCCTGAGCCTCTAGGGTGTGTAGGCAAGGGCTGTTTGGACAGTTGTCTGAAAACACAAACTCGGCTTATGTTTCGGGTCAGTAGTTGGCAGGACTGATCTACAGACGATGAAGAGAACTCTTCGGGATATGAAAAAAGGGCGAGTGTGAGGCTCTTGCTCAAGTTTTAGTCTCTGGATATCGTGTCACTTATGGTCGTGAAATTTCCGTGTGACTTCATGGGAAATGGACGAGTCTTACACTCTGGGGGTTTGGCCCCGTCAAAAGTGATTGGGGTCATTCTGTGTGATGGAAGAAGTCGGTTGTTCTGTTGTTGTTGATTTTTATTGTTTTGTTTTTCAACCTTAGGAGTCCCACCAAATGAGGGATTCCAGAGTAGAGCTCTGTGGAGGGGCGACTTGACAACCAGAAATCTGGTTAAAAATTGGGGCCTAGGGACATGTCAAGCACATTATGACATCTAATTGTCCAGCCACTGAGAGGACGTACTAGAGGACAGGACTCACGCTGAGGGTCACAATGCGTGTTTATACCCTCGTCGCACTCAAGAATGGGCGGGGCCTCATGTGAAAGCTGGTTTCTCCTACACTGAACGTTGGACAACATGCCAACCACAAGGTTACTTGCCATGGGTAAGGAAGAGTTCTGATTTCTGCATCACAGTCACTCCACCCCTGGGAAGTGATTGGAGATAAGGTCTAGGTTCTGAAGCCTGAAAACTGAGGTAGGGAAGAGATGATGACCTAAGGCCATGGCGGGTCTGATGAGCTCAGTGTGAGGTCAGCTGTCTGGGTTTTTGTCACGAGGTCCGGGCTCAGGTTGTCAGTGAGTGCATTAGTGCCCAGGTTAGACTAAATATTTTTGGGTGCATTCGAGTGCCGTGTAGGTTCTTATCTGACGAACTCTTCAGGATATGAAGAATAAACGAGTCTGAGGCGCGTGCTCAGGCTTTGAATCGGGATTTTGTATCAGCGATGGCCGTGGAATGTTGGCGAGGCCTCATGGGCCATGGACAAATCTTGCTCTCTGTGGATTTGGCCCTATCCCAATTGTTTTTCGTCAATATTTGGGATGGGAGGACTCCTTTCATGTTTGTTACCTCAGGTGTCCCACCAAAATAGGAGTTCCAAAGCAGAGCCCTGGGGAAGAGTGAAGGGACAACCCAAACTATGTTTAAAAAT
This sequence comes from Mustela putorius furo, assembly GCF_011764305.1. Classification (NCBI taxonomy): domain Eukaryota; kingdom Metazoa; phylum Chordata; class Mammalia; order Carnivora; family Mustelidae; genus Mustela; species Mustela putorius. Next base: position 34,962 of record NW_025421592.1, read on the forward strand.
TCGGGCCAAGGTGCATGGCAAGCCCAATATGCTGTCTCTCCATCCAGCCACTGAGAGGCCTTACCTGAGGACTGGGCTCATGCTGAGGGTCACAATGTGTGTTTGTGACCAATGTGGCCCGCAAGCATGGGAGGGGCCTCATGGGCCACACTGGTTTCAACTACACTGAACCTTTGACAAAAAGCCAACCACAAGGTTTCTTGCCATGGGGCAAGAGTTCTGATTTCTGCATCATTTTCAAACCCGGGCCGTGATTGGAGATAAGGTCTAGGTTCTAATGCCTGACCGTCATCTCTTGATGACGACCTAAAGCCATGGTGGGTCCGATGTGCTCAGAGTGCGGCCAGTTGTCTGGGTGGGGCCAGGAGGTCCAGGCTCATTCTGCGTCAGAAAGAGAATTAGTGGCCAGGTCAGCCTGCATATTTGGGGTACAGCCGAATGGCGTGCAGGTTGATCCTCATTTGGGGTTTCTGGGTAGCCCCAGAGGGCAATGTTTTTTTTTCTGGAGGGCAGTCAGAGTGCTGCATTGCATTTCTGGATTGCCAAACTGGAGGGCTTGTGGGCCAGTAGTCTTAGACGGAAGTCTGAGAACCCAAGCTAGGCCTAGGTTTCTTGGTGAGGATATGGCAGGCACAATTACAGACCTGAATCGAGATCTCGTGCATCTGAAGTCAGGGTGAGGATCAGAGAATCGCTCAGGTTGGACATTTTGTTTCTGATGGCCCCTTCTCACAACTCCCTCGATGGGAGTTGTGAGAAGCTCCCAACTGCAAAGATTCTTCTGCAGGACAATTGAGACCTGTTGGTTGGCTCCAGGACAAGGATTCTGTGCAGGGTTCTAAGGATGGATGGCTGGGTAGCCCACATCGCATTCCAATTGTCTCCAAGCAACAAGACAGGTTAGATCTGCAGGATCTGGGTGAGCATCCGAGGAGGCTCATTTGAAATGCACTCTCCCGTGGATGTGTCCTAATTGATTTTGTGTCTATGGAGACCTTGGAATGAAGCCGTGGCACTGGGGCCCTGAAGGGTTCTCCTAAAGAGAGGCTTTCACACAGCTCCATCGTGCAAGTATCCCATGTGTAGAAGAGTTTTGTTCTGAAGGGTGAGTCAATAAACAGCCATATGCTGTTATTAAAATCAGTGCTCTAAGGAGAGATGCCTGGAAACCAAAGCAATGGATCCGATAGGTGCCTAGGAGCCTGTTCGTTCCTTTTTACCTCTTGGGACATCAGTCTACGGGACTGAGTGCAGGTAGGTGCTCAGATGGGCCCAGATTACCCATTGGTCCTGGGAAGCCACAAGTATTGGGATGGCCTCAGGGAATTTGTAGGTTTATCCTTTTAGTAGGGTTGTGGCCTTTGGAATGGGCACATACAATTCCCTTGGAGAGGGTGAGCACAGTCGTCAGGTTTGGCTCCAGGGGCCTGAGCCTTTATGGTGTGTATTCCAGGGCTGTTGGGACAGTTGTCTGAAAACACAAACTCGGCTTATGTTTCGGGTCATAGGTATGGCAGGACTGATCTACAGACCATGAGGAGAACTCTTCCTGATATGAAAAAAGTGCGAGTGTGAGACTCTTGCTCACGTTTTTGTCTCTTGATACCGTGTCACTCATGGTCGTCAAATTTCCAGGTGACTTCATGGGAAATGGACGAGTCTTACTCTCTGGGGTTTGGCCCCGTCCAAAGAGTTTGGGGTCATTCTTTGGGATGGAAGAAGTCCTTTTTTCTGTTGTTGTTGATTTGTATTGTTTTGTTTTTAACCTCAGGTGTCCCACCAAGTGAGGGATTCCAGAGTAGAGCCATGGGGAGGGGCGACTTGACAACCAGAAATCTGGTTAAAAATTGGGGCCTAGGGACATGTCTAGCCCATTATGACATCTAATGATCCAGCCACTGAGAGGACGGACTAGAGGACAGGACTCACGCTGAGGGTCACAATGCGTGTTTATGCCCTCGTCGCACTCAAGAATGGGCGGGGCCTCAATGTGAATGCTGGTTTCTCCTACCCTGAACATTGGACAACATGCCAACCACAAGATTAATTGCCATTTGTAAGGAAGAGTTCTGATTTCTGCAAAACAATCAACCCTGGGCCTTGTTTGGAGATAAGGTCTAGGTTCTGAAGCCTGAAAACTGAGGTAGTGAAGAGAAGATGTCCTAAGGCCATGGAGGGTCTGATGTGCTCAGTGAGCGGTCGGCTGTATGGGTGTTGGTCACGAGGTCTGGGCTCAGGTTCTCAGACACTGCATTAGTTCCCAGGTTAAACTATATATTTTGGGTGCATTCGAGTGCCGTGTAGGTTCTTATCTGAAGAAATCTTCAGAATATGAGGAATGAGCGAGTCTGAGGCGCATTCTAAGGCTTTTGAGTCTGGATTTTGTATCAGCGATGGCCATGGAATGTTGGGGAGGCCTCATGGGCCATGGACGAATCTTGCTCTCTGTGGATTTGGCCCAATCCCAATTGTTTTTCGTCAATCTGTAGGATGGGAGGACTCCTTTCAGGTTTGTTACCTCAGATGTGCCACCAAAAGAGGAATTCCAAAGCAGAGCCCTGGGGAAGAGTGAAGGGACAAGCCGAACTATGGTTAAAAATTGGGGCCTAGGGGCATGGCAAGCCCAATATGCTGTCTCTCCATCAAGCCACTGAGAGGCCTTACCTGAGGACTGGGCTCATGCTGAGGGTCACAATGTGTGTTTGTGACCAATGTGGCCCTCAAGCATGGGCGGGGCCTCATGGGCCACACTGGTTTCATCTACAATGAACCTTGGACAACATGCTAACCACAAGGATTCTTTCCATGGGGAAAGAGTTCTGATTTCTGCATCATTTTCAAACCCGGGCCGTGATTGTTGATAAGGTCTAGGTTCTGAAGCCTGAAAACCGAGGTTGAGAAGAGATGACGACCTAAGACTATGACGGGTCCGATTTGCTCAGTGCGTGGCCAGGTGTCTGGGTGGGGGCAGGAGGTCCAGGATCAGGCTGTGTCAGAAAGGGCATTAGTACCCAGGTCAGCCTATATATTTGGGGTACAGCCGAATGGTGTGCAGGTTGATCCTCTTTTGGGGTTTCTGGGTAGCCCCAGAGGGCAATGTTTTTCTTCTGGGGGGCAGGCTGAGTGCTGCATTGTAGTTCTGGATTGCACCTGAGGGCTTGTGGGCCAGTAGTCTGAAGACGGAAGTCTGAGAACCCAAGCTAGGCCTAGGTTTCTGGATGAGGATATGGCAGGCACAATCTACAGACCTGAATGGAGATATCGTGCATCTGAAGTCAGGGCGAGGAACAGACGGTCGCTCAGGTTGGACATTCTGTCCCTGATGGCCACTTCTTGAAGGGTAGGTGGATCACGAGGCCATGGGCGTTTTCCCACGATGGGAGTTGTGAGAAGCTCCCAACTGCAAAGATTCTTCTGCAGGACAACTTATACCTGTTGGTTGGCTCCAGCACAATGATTTCGAGCAGGGTTCTAAGGATGGATGGCTGGGTAGCCCACCTCCCATTCCAATTGTCTCCATTAAACAAGACAGGTTAGATCTGCTGGATCTGCGGAGCAACAGAAAAAACTGAGTTGAAATGGACTCTCCCGTGGATGTGTCCTAATATGATTTTGTGTCTATGGAGACCTTGGAATGAAGCGGTGGCACTGGGGCCCTGAAGGTTTCTCCTAAAGAGAGGTTTTCACACAGCTCCATCGTGCAAGTTTCCCATGTGTAGATGAGATTTGTTCTGATGGGTGAGTCAAGAAACAGCCACATGCTGTTATTGAAATCCAGGCCTCTGAGGAGAGATGCCTGGAAGCCAAACCAATGGATCCGAATGCTGCCTAGGGGCCTATTCGTGCCTTTTTACCTCTGGGGACATCAGTCTATGGGTCTGAGTGCCGGTAGGTGTTCAGGTGGGCCCAGATTGCCCCTGTTTGTCCTGGGAAGCCCCAAATATTGGGATGGCCTCAGGGACTTTGGAGGTTTATCCTCTTAGTCGGGTTGTGGCCATTGGAATGGGAACATACAATTCCCTTGGAGAGGATAAGCACAGGCGTCAGGTTTAGTTCCAGGGGCCTGAGCCTGTAGGGTCGCGTGACAGGGCAGTTTGGACAGTTGTCTGAAAACACAAACTCGGCTTATGTTTCGGGTCATAGGTATGCCAGGACGGATCTACAGACCATGAGGAGACCTCTTCGGGATATGAAAAAAGGGCGAGTGTGATGCTCTTCCTCAAGTTTTTGTTTCTGGATATCGTGTCACTCATGGTCGTGAAATTTCCTGGTGACTTCATGGGAAATGGACGAGTCTTACTCTCTGGGGGTTTGGCCCCGTCCAAAGAGTTTGGGGTCATTCTGTGGGATGGAAGAAGTCCGTTGTTCTGTTGTTGTTGATTTGTTTTGTTTTGTTTTTCAACCTCAGGTGTCCCACCAAATGAGGGATTCCAGAGTAGAGCCCTGGGGAGGGGCGACTGGACAACCAGAAATCTAGTTAAAAATTGCGGCCTAGGGACATGTCAAGCCCATTATGACATCTAAAGTTTCAGCCACTGAGAGGACGTACTAGAGGACAGGACTCACGCTGAGGGTCACAATGAGTGTTTATGCCCTCTTCGCACTCAAGAATGGGCGGAGCCTCAGGCTGAATGCTGGTTTCTCCTACACTGAACGTTGGACAACATGCCAACCACAAGGGTTCTTGCCATGGGTAAGGAAGAGTTCTGATTTCTGCAACACAGTCACCCCTGGGCAGTGATTGGAGATAAGGTCTACGTTCTGAAGCCTGAAAACTGAGGTAGGGAACAGATGATGACCTAAGGCCATGGCGGGTCTGACGTGCTCAGTGTGCAGTCCGCTGTCTGGGTGTTGGTCACGAGGTCCGGGCTCAGGTTGTCAGACAGTGCTTTAGTGTCCAGGTTAGACTATATATTTTGGGTGCCTTCGAGTGCCGTGTAGGTTCTTATCTGAAGAACTCTTCAGGATTGAAGAATGAGCGAGTCTGAGGAGTGTGCTCAGGCTTTTGTCTTGAATTTAGTATCAGCGATGGCCGTGGAATGTTTGGGAGGCCTCATGGGCCATGGACGAATCTTGCTCTCTGTGGATTTGGCCCGATCCCAATTGCTTTTAGTCAATCTGTGAGATGGGAGGTCTCCTTTCAGGTTTGTTACCTCAGGTGTGCCACCAAGAGAGGAATTCCAAAGCAGAGCCCTGGGGAAGATTGAAGGGACAACCCGAACTATGGTTAAAAATTGGGGCCTAGGGGCATGGCAAGCCCAATATACTGTCTCTCTATCAGGCACTGAGAGGCCTTACCTGAGGACTGGGCTCAGGCTGAGGGTCACAATGTGTGTTTGTGACCAATGTGGCTCCCATGCATGGGCGGGGCCTCATGAGCCAAACTGGTTTCAACTACACTGAGCCTTGGACAACATGGCAACCACAAGGTTTCTTGCCATGGTGAAAGTGTTCTGATTTCTTCATCATTTTCAAACCCGGGCCGTGATTGGAGATAACGTCTAGGTTTTGAAGCCTGAAAACCGAGGTTAACAAGAGATGACGACCTAAGGCAATGGCGGGTCCAATGTTCTCATTTTGGGGCCAGCTGTCAGGTTGGGGCCAGGAGGTCCAGGATCAAGCTGTGTCAGAAAGGGCATTAGTGCCCAGGTCAGCCTATATACTTGGGGTAGAGCCGAATGGCGTGCCCCATTGATCCTCATTTGGGGTTCCTGGGTAGCCTCAGAGGGCAGTGTTTTCTTCTGGAGGGCAGGCAGAGTGCTGCTTTGTAGTTCTGGATTGCCAAACTGGAGGGCTTGTGGGCCAGTAGTCTGAGGACGGAAGTGTGAGAACCCAAGCTAGGCCTAGGTTTCTGGGTGAGGATATGGCAGGCACAATCTACAGACCTGAATCGAGATCTCGTGCATCTGAAGTAAGGGCGAGGATCAGACGAACGCTCAGTTTGGGCATTCTGTCCCTGATGGCCCCTTCTTGAATGGGGGTGGATCATGAGGCCATGGGGGTTTTCCAACTATGGGAGTTGTGAGAAGCTCCCAACTGCAATGATTCTTCTGCAGGACAATTGAGACCTGTTGGTTGGCTCCAGGACAACGATTCCGAGCAGTGTTCTAAGGATGGATCGCTGTGTAGCCCACCTCCCATTCCAATTGTCTCCAAGCAACAAGACAGGTTAGATCTGCTGAATCTGGGGGAGCAACCGAGGAGGCTGAGTTGAAATGGACTCTCCCGTGGATGTGTCCTAATATGATTTTGTGTATATGGAGACCTTGGAATGAAGCGGTGGCACTGGGCCCTGAAGGGTTCTCCTAAAGAGAGGCTTTCACACAGCACCCTCGTGCCAGTTCCCCATGTGTAGATGAGATTTGTTCTGATGGTTGAGTCAAGAAACGGCAATATGCTGTTATTGAAATCCAGGCCTCTGCGGAGAGATGCCTGGAAACCAAAGCAATGGATCCGATAGGTGCCTAGGGGCCTGTTCGTTCCTTTTTACTTCTGGGCATATCAGTCTACGGGTCTCTGTGCCGGTAGGTGCTCAGATGGGCTCAGATTGCTCCTGTTTCTCCTGGGAAGCCACCACTATTGGGATGACCTCAAGGACTTTGGAGGTTTATCCTATTAGTAGAGTTGTGGAGATTGGAATGGGCAACAGAATTCCCTTGGAGAGGGCAAGTACAGTCCTCAGCTTGGCTCCAGGGGCATAAGCCTGTAGGCTTTGTAGGCCAGGGCTGTTTGGACAGTTGTCTGAAAACAGAAACTCGGCTTATGTTTCGGGTCATAGGTATGGCAGGACTGATCTACAGACCATGAGGAGAACTCTTCGGGATAGGAAAAAAGGGCGAGTGTGAGGCTCTTGCTCTAGTATTTATCTCTGGATATCATGCCATTCATGGTCATGAAATTTACGAGTGACTTCATGGGAAATGGACGAGTCTTACTCCCTGGGGGTTTGGCCCAATCCAAGGCGTTTGGGGTCATTCTGTGGGACAGAAGATGTCCGTTTTTTGTTGTTGTTGATTTGTTTTGTTTTGTTTTTCAATCTCACGGGTCCCACCAAATGAGGGATTCCAGAGTAGAGCCCTCGGGAGGGGCGATTGGACAACCAGAAATCTGGTTAAAATTGGGTCCTAGGGACATCTAGACTTGGATTTCAGGACGAGGGCACGGCATGTACCCCCTGAAGATCTGAAGCAATATCTCATGCATCTGAAGTCACAGCGAGGTCAGACGTTGGCACATCTTGGATTTTCTGTTCATGACGGCCCCTTCATAAAGGGACCCGAATCTCGAGGCCGTGGAGGTTTTCCCACGTTGGGAGTGGTGGGATGACCCCTCCAAGGATTCCTTCTGCAGGACAATTGAGACCTGTTGGACAGCTCCAGGACATCCCATATGGATGAGTCAGGGCCAACGTTCGAGGATGATGCCTGGGAAGCCCGCCTCGCATTCCAATGGTCTCCTAGCGACAAGACAGTTTAGATCTGATGGCTCTGCGGGAGCAACCGGGGTGGCTGAGTTGAAATGGACTTTCCTGAGGATGGGTCTAATGTGTGTTTGTGTCCATGAGGGCCTTGGAATGGGGCGGTGGCACCGGCACCCTGAAGTATTCTCCTCAGATTTTGACATAGCTCCCATGCACAAGTTTACCTTGTGGAGACGAGGTTTGTTCTGATGGGTGCCTCAGGAAAACCCCAATGCTGGTATTGGAATCCAGGGTTTTGAGGAGACATGCCTGTAAACCAAAGCAATGGATCTGATTTTGGCATAGGGTCCTGTCTGGTTCAATCTTCTTCTCTGGGGACATCCTTCTAGGGTATGAGTGGAGTTAGATGCTCAGCTGGTATCAAACTGCCCTTTTTTGTCCCGGGCGACCTATACTATTGGGATGGCCTCAGGGACTTTGGAGGGTTCTCCTAATTTGTACGATTTTGGACAATGGAATGGACAGAATTCCTATGGATTGGGTAGGCACAGTCCTAATGTGTGGCTCCAGCGTCCCCAGCCTGGAGGGTATGTGGCCCAGGACTTTGAGGACAGAAGTCTAAAAACACCAACTCAGCTTATGTTTGAAGGACGTAGGTATGGCAGTCCCGATCTACAAACCATGAGAAGACATCTTCAGGATATGAAGATAGTGCGAGTCTGAGGCGCTTGCTTGGGCTTTTGTCTCTGGATTTTGTATCAGCGATGGCCGTGGAATGTCGAGGAGGCCTCATGGGCCATGGTCGAATCTTGCTCTCTGTGGATTTGGCCCTATCCCAATTGGTTTTCGTCAATCTGTTGGATGGAGGACTCCTTTCAGGGTTGTTACATCAGGTGTCCCACCAAAAGAGGAATTCCAAAGCAGAGCCCTGGGGAAGAGTGAAGGGACAACACGAACTATGGTTAAATATTGGGGCCTAGGGGCATGGCAAGCCCAATATGCTGTCTCTTCATCCAGCCACTGAGAGGCCTTACCTGAGTACTGGGCTAAGGCTGAGGGTCACAATGTGTGTTTGCTACCTATCTGGACCACGAGCAATGGCGTGGCCTCAAGGGACACACTGGTTTCCACTACACTGAACGTTGGACAACAAGCCAACCATAAGTTTTCCTGCCATCGGGAAGGAGTTCTGATTTCTGCATCATTTTCAAACCTGGGCAGTGATTTGATATAAGGTCTAGGTTCTGAAGCCTGAAAACTGAGGTTGGGAAGGGATAACGACCTAAGGTCAAGGCAGGTCTGAAGTTCTCAGTTTTTAGCCAGCTGTCTGGGTGGGCCTAGGAGGTCCAGGCTCAGGCTGTATCAGAAAGGGCATTATTGCCCAGGTCATCCTATATATTTTGGGTATATCCAAGTGTCGTGCAGGTTGATCTTCATTTGGGGTTTCTAGGTAGCCCCAGATGGCAATGTGTTTCTCTGCAGGGCAGGTAGAGTGCTGCATTGTAGTTCTGGTTTCCCAAACTGGAGGGCTTGTGAGCCAGTAGTCTGTGGACAGAAGTCTGAGGACACAAGCTAGGCTTAGGTTTCTGGGTGAGGACATGGCAGGCACAATCTACAGACCTGAACCGAGATCTCGTGCATCTGAAGTCAGGGTGAGGATCAAACGATCGCTCAGGTTGGAACATATGTCCCTGATGGCAACTTTATGAAGGGGGGGGCTAATGAAGCCATGGGGGTTCTCTCATGATGGGAGTTCTGAGAAGCTCCCAGCTGTAAAGATTCTTCTGCACAAAAATTGAGACCTGTTGGTTGGCTCCAGGCCAACGATTCTGAGCAGGGTTTTAAGGATGGATGGCAGGGTAGACCACCTCACATTCCAATTGTCTCCTAGCAACAAGACAAGTTAGATCTGCTGAATCTCGCGGAGGAACCGAATACGCTCAGTTGAAATGGACTCTCCTGTGGATGGGTCCTAATGTGTTTTTGTGTCTATGGAGACCTTGGAATGAAGCGGTTGCACTGGGGCCCTGAAGGTTTCTCCTAAACAGAGGCTTTGACACAGCTCCCACGTGCAAGTTTCCCATGTGTAGATGAGATTTGTACTGATGTGTGAGTCAGGAAACAGCCATATGCTGGTATTGAAATCCAGGCCTCTGAGGAGAGATGCCTGGGAACCAAAGCAATAGATCCGATTAGTGCCTAGGGGCCTGTTCGTTTCTTTTTACCTCTGGGGACATCAGTCTACGGGTCTGAGTGCAGGTAGGTTCTCAGATTGGCTATGATTACTCCTGTTTCTCTTGGGAAGCCCCCACTATTGGGATGGCCTAAGGGACGTTGGAGGTTTATCCTATTAGTAGGGTTGTGGCCATTGGAATGGGCACACAGAATTCCCTCGGATAGGGCAAGTACAATCCTCAGGTTGGCTCCAGGGGCCTGAACCTGTAGGGTGTTTAGGCCAGGGCTGTTTGGACAGTTGTCTGAAAACACAAACTCGGCTTATGTTACGGGTCATAGGTATGGCAGGACTGATCTACATACATTGAGGAGAACTCTTCAGGTTATGAAAAAGGGCGAGTGTGAGGCTCTTGCTCAAGTTTTTGTCTCTGGATATCGTGTCACTCATGGTCGTGAAAATCCAGGGTGACTTCATGGGAAATGGATCAGTCTTAATCTTGGGGTTTGGCCTTGTCCAAAGAGTTTGAGGTCATTCGGTGGGATGGAAGAAGTCCGTTTTTTTTTTGTTGTTGTTGTAGTTTTGTTTTGTTTTGTTTTTTAACCTCAGGTGTCCCACCAAATGAGGGATTCCAGAGTAAAGCCCTGGGGAGGGGCGACTGGACAACCAGAAATCTGGTTAAAAACTGGGGCCTAGGGACATGTCAAGCCCATTATGACATCTAATGATCCAGCCACTGAGAGGACTTACTAGAGGACAGGACTCACGCTGAGGGTCACAATGCGTGTTTATGCCCTCGTCGCACTCAAGAATGGGCGCGGCTCAGGGTGAATGCTGGTTTTTCCTACACTGATCGTTGGACAACATTCCAACCACAAGGCTTCTTGCCTTGGGTAAGGAGGAGTTCTGATTTCTGCATCACATTCAACCCTTGTCAGGGCTTGGAGTTAAGGTCTAAGTTCTGAAGCCTGAAAAGATAGGTTGGGAAGAGATAACGAGCTAAGACCATGGCGGGTGTGATGTTCTCAGTGTGCGGTCAGCTGTCTTGGTTTTGGTCAGGAGGTCCGGGCTCGCTCTGTATCAGACATTGTATTAGTGGCCAGGTTAGACTATCTAATTTGGGTACATTCGAGTGCCGTGTATGTCTATCCTCATTTGGGTTATGTGAGAAACTCCATAGATCAAAATTTTTCTTCTGTAAGGCAGGCAGAATGCTTCATTTTGTGTCCTGAATTTCCAAATGTGAGGGCATGGGGGCCAGGAGTGTGAGGACAGAAGTCTGAGAACACAAGCTAGTCATAGGATTCAGGGCAAGGGCAAGGAAAGCACACTCTGCAGAGCTGCATCGAGATCTCGTTCATCTGAATTCAGGGTGAAGATCAGATGTTGGCTTAGGTTGGAGTTCCTGTCCATGATTTCCCCTTCATAAATGGGGGGGGCATCACAAATCCATCTAGATTTTCCCAGGTTGGGAGTTGTGAGCTGCTCCAAAACTCAAGGATTCCTTCTGCTGGACATTTGAGACCTGTTGGATGGCTCCAGGACATCCCATACGGAACCACGCCAGAGCAGAGCTCTAAGGATGGATGGTTGGGCAGCCCGCCTCTCATTCCAATTGTCTCCTAGTCAAGACAGGTTCAGTGTGCTCGCTCTGGGGGAGCAACCAAGGGAGCTGAGTTGAAATGGAATTTCCTGCGGATGGGTTCTAATGTGGATTTCTGTCCATGGAGACCTTGTAATGGGGCAGTGGCACACAGGCCCTGAAGGATTCTCCTAACTGGAGGTTTTGAGACATCTTCAAAGGATAATTTTCCCATGTGGAGAAGAGATTTGTTCTGAGTGCTGCCTCATGAAATCCCCATATGCTAATATTGGGAAACAGGCCTCTGAGGAGAGATACCTGTAACCGAAAGCAATGAATCTTATTCAGGCCTAGGGGCCTGTCTGATTCAATCTTCTTCTCTGGGGACATCCATCTAAGGTGAGTAGAGGTAGATGGTCAGCTGGTTTCAGATGACCCTTGTTTGTCCTGGGCGGCCTACATTATTGGGATGTCCTTGGGGACTCTGGAGGTTTGTCCTAATTTGTACGATTGTGGACAATGGAATGGGCAGAATTCCCGTGGTATGGACAAGCACAGTCCTGATGTGTGGCTCCAGGGGCCCCAGCCTGAAGGGTCTGTGGGCCAGGAATGTGGGGACAGACGTCTGAAAACAAAAACTCGGCTTAGGTTTGGGAAGTAGGTATGGCAGGCCCGATCTACAGACCGTGAGGAGAACTCTTCGGGATACGACAAAAGAGCGAGTGTGAGGCACTTGTTCAGAATTTTGTCTCTGGATTTGTTGTCAACGATGGCTGTGGAATCTCGGGGGGGCTTCATGGGCCATGGACGAGACTTCCTCTCTGTGAATTTGGTCCAATCACAATTGTTTTGGGTCAATCTGAAGGATGGGAGGAGTCCTTTTAGTTTTGTTACCTCAGGTGTCCCACCAAAAGAGGGATTCCAAAGCAGAGCTCTGGGGAGGGATGAATGGACAACCCTAACAATCCAATTGGGGTGAGGTCGAGAACCGAGCAGGTTGATCCTCATTAGGGGTTTATGGAGATCCCCATAGAGCAACGTTTTTCTTCTGGAGGGCCAGCATAGGGCTGCATTTTGGTTCCAGAATTCCATGTCTTGAGGACATGTTTGCCAGGAGTGTGAGGAAGGAAGTCTGAAAACACAAGGTAGCACGAGGTTTGGGCCCACTGTGCAGAGGCTGAATCTAGATCTCCTGCATCTGAGGTCAGGGCGAGTATCAGATGTTGCCTCAAGCTGGAGTTTGTGTCCATGACGGCCCCTTCCTGAAGGGGGTGGGGGCGTCATGAGGCCAGGGAGGTTTCCCTACGCTGGGAGTTGTGAGCTGCTCCAAACATCAAAGTTTCCTTCTTCAGGACAGTCGAGTACTATTGGATGGTTCCAGGATGCCCCATACAGAAAGACTCGGGACCAGGGGCCTAAGCATGGATGCCGAGAAACGCAAACTCACCTTCCCATTGCCTGGTCGAGACAAGGCACGCTCAATCTGCGGGCTCTTGGGTGAGCTACCCAGATGGCTGAGTTTAAATGGACTTTCCTGAGGATGAGTCATAATGTGGGTTGGTGGCATGGAGACCTTGGAATGTGGCAGTAGCTAAGGGACTCTGCAGGATTCTCCAACCCGAAGTGTTTGACACAACTCCAACAAGGAAGCTTTCCATGTGGAGATGAGAGGTGTTCTGTCTGGTGCCTCAGGATAGCCCCATATGCTGGTCTTCGAACCCAGGCCTCTGAGGAGTGATACCTGGACACCAAAGCAAGAGTTCATAATAGGGCCTAGGGGCCTGCCTGGTTCAATCTTCTGTCTCTGCGGATATCAGTCTGTGTGTCTGCATGGAGGTAGTAGTTGCTCAGCTGGTGTCATAATCCCCCTGTTTGTCCAGTGTGGCTTGCGGTAGTGGGATGTCCTTGGGGACCTTGAGGTTTCTACTATTTTGTAGAGTTGTGGCCAATGGAACAGGCAGTTTCTTAGGAGAGAGCAGGCACAGTTCTGTGGTGTGGCTCCAGAGACTCCAGCCTGGAGGCGGTGTGGGCCACGGCTGTGCAGACAGACATCCAAAAACCCAAACTCAGCTCAGGTTTGGGGCCGAGGTTATGGCAGGCCTGATCTAAAGTCCGTGAGGGGAGCTCCTCTGGATATGAAAGAAGGGTGAGAGGGAGGCAGTCGCTCAGTCTTTTGTCTCTGGATATTTTGTCCACAATGGCTGTTTAATGTAGGAGTTGCCTCATGGGTCGTAGAAGTCTCCCTCTCTGGTAGTTTGTCCAGCCCCCAAAAGTTTGGGGTCATTCTGTGGGAAGGGAAGAGTCCTGTTTTCTGCTTCATGTGTCCCCCAGTAGAGGGATTCTGGAGCATAGCGGTGGCTAATGACAACTGGAATACTCGCTCTATGGTTAAGCCTGGGGGCCTGGATATGACAAGCCCCATATGCAGGATCTTGGTCCAGCCACTGAGAGGCGTTACTTTAATTCGGGACTCACGCTACAGGTCACAATGCATGTCTGTGCCCTAGGCGGCCCTCAAGCACTGGCATGGCCTTTGCGACAATGCAGGTTTTCCCACATTGAACGTTGGACAACATGCCAACCACAAGGTTTCTGGCCATGGGGAAGGAGGAATTCTAATTTCTGCATCACGTTCACCCCTGGGCAGTGATTGGAGATAAGGTCTAGGTTCTGAAGCCTGAAAACCGAGGTTGGGAAGAGATGACGATCTACAGCCATAGCGGGTCCCTTGTGTCCAGGTTGGAGCCAGCTGTCTAGGTGTCGTTTGGGATGTCTTGTCTCAGGCTGTGCCAGACAGGGCATTCGTATTCAGGGTAGGCTGTATAATTGCTTTACAGTCGAGTTGCATGCATTAGATAATCATTTGGGGTTTCTTATTAGCAGCATAGGGCAAAGTTTTTCTCCTGGAGGGCAGGCAGAGTGCTGCATTGTGGCTTCGGAATGCCCAAACAGGAGGGCTTGTGGGCCAGGAGAGTGAGGACGGAAGTCTGAGAACATAAGCTAGGCTTAGGTTTCGGGGAATGGACATGGCAGGCACACTCTGCAGAGCTGAATTGAGATCTCATGATTCTGAAGTCAGGTCGAGGATCAGACTTTGGCTCAGGTTGGAGTTTCTGTCCATGATGGCCCCTTCATGAAGGGGGGGGCATTATGAGGCCATGGGGGTTTTCCCACTATTAGAGTTGTGAGATGCTCCAAACCGCAAGGATTCCTTCTGTGGGACAATTAAGATTTGTTGAATGGCTCCAGATTGTCTCCTAAGGTATTTTTCCAGAACAGGGTTCTAAATATGGATGCCTTGGCAGACAGCCTCAATTCCAATTGTCTCCTAGCAACAAGAAACGTTTGATCTGCTGGCTTGGGGTAGCATCAGAGGGGGCTGAGTTGGAATGGACTTTCCTGAGGATGGTCTTAAATGAGTTGAAATGGACTTTCCTGAGGATGGTCTTAATGTTGGTTTGAGTCCATTGAGACTTTGGTATGGGGCAGTGGCACCAGGGCCCTGAAGGATTCTCCTAACCAGAGGTTAAAACAAAGCTCCAATGAGCAAGTTTTCCAGGGGAGACGAGATTTGTTCTCATTGGTGCCTCAGGAAACCACCATTTGCTGGTATTGGAAATGAGGCCTCTGAGGAGAGATGCCTGGAAACCAAAGCAATGGATCTGATTAGGGCCTAGGGGCCTGTCCGGTTCAATATTCTTCTCTGGGGACATCTTTTGTCTGAGTGGAGGTAGTTGCTCAGCTGGTTTGAGATCACACCTGTTTGTCCTGGGCGGCCTACACTATTGGGATGGCCTCGGTAACTTTGGAGCTTTTTCCTAATTTGCAAGGTTGTGGCCAATGGAATGGGAAGAATTCTCTTGAAAGGGAAGCACAGTCCTGAGGTGTGGCTCCAGGGACCCAAGTGTGGAGCGTGTGTGGTCCAGGGCTATTTGGACAAAAGTCTGAAAAACACAAACTCCACTTAGGTTTGGGTCTGTAGGTATGGCCGGCCCTATATATAGACCGTGAGGAGAACTCTTCGGGATATGAACAAAGGGCGAAAGTGAGGTGCTTGCTCATGCTTATTTTTTTCTGGATATGTGTCACCGATTGCCATGGAATGTCCGGGTGTCCTCATGGGCCATCGATGAGGCTCCCTTTCTGGGGATTTGACCCAATCCCAAGAGTTTGGGGTCATTCTGTGGGAAGGAAGGGAGGAGGCCTTTCTGTTTTTTTTTTTTTTTTTTTTTTTTTTTTTTTTTTTACCTCAGGTGGACCACCAAAAGAGGGATTCCACAGCAGAGTCCTGGGGAGGGGCGACTGGACAACCAGAACTCTGGTTAACATTGGGACCTAAGAACATGGCAAGCCCCATATGTGGGCTCTTGGTCCAGACACTGAGAGGCCTTCCTTGAGCATAGGGCTCACATTGAGTTTCGCAATGTGTTTTTGTACCCAAGGAGCCCCTCAAGACAGGGCGTGGCCTAATGTACCATGCTGGTTTCTCCTACACTGAACGTTGCACAATATGGCAACCACCAGTTTTCTGGCCATGGGGAAGAAGGAGTTCTAATTTCTGCAACACTTTCACTCCTGGACTGTGATTGGATTTAAGGTCTAGGTTCTGAAGCCTGAAAACTGAGGTTGGGAAGAGATGAAGACCTAAGGCCATGGTGTGACTGATGTGCTCAGTGTTCGGCCAGCTGTTGAGTGTGGGTTGGGAGGTGCAGGCTCAGGCTGTGGCAGACAGGGTATTAGTGCCCAGGATAGACTGTATCATTGGGGTGCAGTCGAGTTTCGTGCAGGTTGGTACTCATTTGTGGTTACCGGGTAGCCCCAGAGGGCAAAATTTTTCTTCTGGTAGGAAGACACAGTGCCACATAGTGGCTCCAGAATTCCCAAACTGGAAGGCTTGTGGGCCAGGTGTGTGAGGAAAAAATTCTGAGAACACAAGCTAGACTTAGATTTTGGGGTGAGGGGACGGCAGGAACCCTCTGCAGAGATGATTCGAGATCCCGTGTACCTGAAGACAGAGCTAGGATCAGACGTTGGCTCAGGTTGGAATTTCTGTCCATGACGGCCCCTTCATGAAGGGGAGGGTGTCACGAGGCCATGGAGGTTTTCCCACGATGGGAATTGTGAGATGCTCCAAACCGCAATGATTCCTTCCGTGGGACAGTCGAGACCTGCTGGATGGCTCCAGGACATCCCATAAGGAAGTTATCCAGAGCAGGGTTCTAAGGATGGATGCCTGGGCAGCCTGCCTCCCATTCCAGGTGTCTCATAGCGCCAAGGCAAGTTCGATCTGCTGGATCTAGGGGAGTAACCGAGGCGGGTGTGTTGAAATGGGTGAGTTGAGGATGGGTCATAATGTGCATTTGTGTCCATGGAGACCTTGAAATGGGGTGCTTGATCCGGGGCCTTGAGGGATGTTCATAAACGGAGGTTTTGATGGAGCTCTAAAGGGTACGTTTCCTATGTAGAGAAGAGAATTGTTTTGATGAGTGCCTAAGGAATCTCCCATATGCTGGTATTGGAAACCAGGCCTCTGAGGAGAGATGCCTGGAAACAAAAGCAATGGATATGATTAGGGCCTAGGTGCCTGTCCGGTTCAATCTCCTTCCTGGGGATACGTGTCTATGGATCTGAGGGGAGGTAGTTGCTCGGCTTGTGTCAGATCGCCCCTGTTTGTCCTAGGCAGCCGATAATATTGGGAATGGCCTCGGGACTTTGGAGTTTCTCCTAATCTATAGGGTTGTGGCCAATGGAATGGGCAGAAATCCCCTGGAGAGGGCAGGCACAGTTCTGAGTTTGGCTCTGGGGGCCGAGCCTTGAGGGTGTGTGGGCCAGGCCTGTGGGGACAGAAGTCTGAAAACACAAACTCTGCTTAGGATTGGGGACATAGGTATGGCACGCCCTAATCTACAGACCGTGATAACACTTCGGGATATGAAAAAGAGTGAGTTTGAGGTGCTTGCTCAGGTTTTGTCTCTTGATTTGTGTCAACAATGTGGGTCGAATGCTGGCGTGGCCTCAAGGGTTGTGGACGGCTTTCCTTCTCTGTGGATTTGACCCAATCCCAAGAGTTTGGGTACATTCTGTGGGATGGGAGGAGTCCTTTCTGTTTTTTATTTTATTTTATGTACCTCATGTGTGCCAATAAAAGAGGGATTTCAGAGCAGAGTCCTTGGGAGGGACAACTGGATAACCCCACCTCTGTTTCAGTTTGGGGGCCTAGGGGCATGGCAAGTCCAATATGTGGGCTCTTGATTCAGACACTGAGAGGTCTTCCTTGAGGACAGGGCTCATGCTGAGGGTCACAATGCCTATTTGTGCCCAACAAGGCCCTCAAGCATGGGAAGGGCCTCATGGGCCACGCTGGATTCTCCTACACTGAACGTTGGAGAATATGCCAACCACAAGGTTTCCGGCCATGGCGAAGGAAGAGTTGTGATTTCTGCATCACGTTCACCCCTGGAAAGTGATTGGAGTTTAGGTCTAGGTTCTGAAACCCGAAAACTGAGGTTGGGAAGAGATGAAGACCTAAGGACCTGATGGGTACAATGAGCTCAGTGTGTGGCGAGCTGTTGAGCGTAGGTCTGGAGGTGTGGGCTCATGCTGTGTCAGACAGGGCATTAGACAGGGTAGACTGTATATTTGGGGTGCAGTCGAGTGGCGTTCAGTTGATCCTCATTCGGGTTTCTAGGTAACTCCATAAGGCAACGTTTTTCTTCTGGAGGGCAGGCAGAGTGCCGCATTGTGGCCCCAGTATTGCCAAAATGTAGGGCTTTTGGGCCAGGGGTGTGAGGACAGTAGTCTGAGAACACAAGCTAGGCTTAGTTAGTGGGGTGAGGGCACAGAAGGCACACTCTGCAGAGCTGAATCAAGATCTCATGCACCTGAAGCCAGAGCGAATATCAGACAGATGGCATGGCAAACAGGGCCAATCTGGGCCCATCTGAGCACATACCTGCACTCAGACTCTTAGACTGATGTCCCCAGATTTAAAAAGGGACGAACAGGCCCCTAGGCACCTATCGGATCCATTGGTTTGGCTTCCAGGCATCTTTCCTCGGAGGCCTGGATTTCAATAACA
Organism: Mustela putorius furo; assembly: GCF_011764305.1. Classification (NCBI taxonomy): domain Eukaryota; kingdom Metazoa; phylum Chordata; class Mammalia; order Carnivora; family Mustelidae; genus Mustela; species Mustela putorius. Next base: position 53,215 of record NW_025421592.1, read on the forward strand.
GCATATGTCTGTTTCTTGACTCACCCATCAGAAAAAATCTCATCTGCATATGGGAAAATTGCACGATGGAGATGTGTGAAAGCCTCTTTTTAGGAGAACCCTTCAGGGCCCCCATGCCACCGCTTCATTACAAGGTCTCCATAGACACAAAATCGTATTAGGACACATCCACGGGAGAGTTCATTTCAACTCAGCCTCCTCGGTTTCTCCCCCAGATCCAGCAGATCTAACCTGTCTGTTGCTTGGAGACAATTGGAATGCGAAGTGGCCTACCCAGCCATCCATCCTTTGAACCCTGCTCGGAAACGTTGTCCTGGAGCCAACCAACAGGTCTCAATTGCCCTATTGAAGAATCGTTGCAGTTGGGAGCTTCTCACATCTCCCATCATGGGAAAAACCCCATGGCCTCCTGATCCACCCCCCCTTCAAGAAGGGGCCATCAGGGACAGAATGTCCAACCTGAGCGATCGTCTGATCCTCGCCCTGACTTCAGATGCACGAGATCTCGATTCAGGTCTGTAGATTGTGCCTGCCATATCCTCACCCAGAAACCTAGGCCTAGCTTGAATTTTCAGACTTACGTCCTCAGACTACGTGCCCACAAGCCCTCCAGTTTGGCAATCCAGAACTAAAATGCAGCACTCTGCCTGCCCTACAGAAGAAAAACATTGACCTCTGGGCCTACCTAGAAACCCCCAATGAGGATCAACCTGCACGGCATTCTGCTGTACCACAAATATATAGGCTGACCGGGGCTCTAATGCCCTTTCTGACACAGCCTGAGCCTGGACCTCCTGGCCCCACCCAGAGAGCTGGTTGCACACTTAGTACATCAGACCCGCCATGGCCTTAGGTCGTCACGTCTTCTCAACCTCGGTTTTTCAGGCTTCAGAACATAGACCTTATCTCCAATCACGGCCCGGGTTGAAAATGATGCAGAAATCAGAACTCTTTCCCCATGGCAAGACACCTTGTGGTTGGCATGTTGTCCAAGGATCAGTGTAGTAGAAACCAGTGTGGCCCATAAGGCCCCACCCATGCTTGCGGGCCACATTGGTCACAAACACAAATTGTGACCCTCAGCCTGATCCCAGTCCCCAGGTAAGGCCACTCAGTGGCTGGATGGAGAGACAGCATATTGGGCTTGCCATGCACCTAGGCCCTAATTTTTAACCGTAGTTTGGGTTGTCCCTTCACTCTTCCCCAGGGCTCTGCTTTGGAATTCCTCTTTTTGTGGGACACCTGAGGTAACAAACCTGAAAGGAGTCCTCACATACCACAGATTGACGAAAAACAATTGGGATCGGGCCATATCCACAGAGAGCAAGATTCGTCCATGGCATATGAGGCCTCCCCAACATTCCAGGGCCATCGCTGTAACAAAATCCGGAGACAAAAGCCTGAGCACGCGCCTCAGACTCGCTCATTCTCCATATCCTGAAGATTTCTTCAGATAAGAACCTACACGGCACTCGAATGCACCCAAAAAATAGTCTAACCTGGGCCCCAATGCACTCTCTGACATCCTGAAGCCGGACCTCGTGACCAACACCCAGACAGCTGACCGCACACTGAGCACATCAGACCCGCCATGGCCTTAGGTCATCATCTCTTCCCTACCTCAGTTTTCACGCTTCAGAACCTAGACCTTATCTCCAATCACTGTGCAGGGGTGTCTGTGATGCCGAAATCAGAACTCTTCCTTACCCATGGCAAGAAACCTTGTGGTTGGCATGTTGTCCAACGTTCAGTGTAGGAGAAAGGAGCATTCAGCCTGAGGCCCCGCCCATTCTTGAGTGCGACGAGGGTATAAACACGCATTGTGACCCTCAGCGTGAGTCCTGTCCTCTAGTAGGTCCTCTCAGTGGCTGGAACATTAGATGTCATAATGGGCTTGACATGTCCCTAGGCCCCACTTTTTAACCATATTTCTGGTAGTCCATTCGCCCCTCCCCAGGGCTCTACTCTGGAATCCCTCATTTGGTGGGACACCTGAGGTTGAAAAACAAAACAAAACAAATCAACAACAACAGAACAAAGGACTTCTTCCATCCCACAGAATGACCCCAAACTCTTTGGACGGGGCCAAACCCCCAGAGAGTAAGACTCGTCCATTTCCCATGAAGTCACCCGGAAATTTCATGACTATGAGTGACACGATATCCAGAGACAAAAACTTGAGTAAGAGCCTCACACTCGCCCTTTTTTCATATCCAGAAGAGTTCTCCTCATGGTCTGTAGATCAGTCCTGCTATACCTATGACCCGAAACATAAACCAAGTTTGTGTTTTCAGACAACTGTCCAAACAGCCCTGGCCTACACACCCTACAGGCTCAGGCCCCTGGAACCAAACCTGACGACTGTGCTTGCCCTCTCCAAGGGAATTGTATGTGCCCATTCCAATGGCCACAACCCTACTAAGATATAAACATCCAAAGTCCCTGAGGCCATTCCAATATTTGTGGCTTCCCAGGACAAACAGGGGATATCTGTGCCCATCTGAGCACCTACCGGCACTCAGACTCGTAGAATGATGTCTCCAGAGGTAAAAAGGCACGAACATGCCCCTTGGCACCTATCGGATCCATTGCTCTGGTTTCCAGGCATCTCTCCTCAGAGACCTGGATTTCAATAACAGCATATGGCTGTTTCTTGACTCACCCATTAGAACAAATCTCATCTACACATGGGAAACTTGCACGATGGAGCTTTCTGAAAGCCTCTCTTTAGGAGAACCCTTAAGGGCCCCAGTCCCACCGCTTCATTCCAAGGTCTCCATAGACACAAAATCATATTAGGACACATCCACGGGAGAGTCCATTTCAACTCAGCCACCTCGGTTGCTCACCCAGATCCAGCAGATCTAACCTGTCTTGTTGCTTGGAGACAATTGGAATGCGTGGTGGGCTACCCAGCCCTCTATCCTTAGAACCCTGCTCGGAATCGTTGTCCTGGAGCCAACCAACAGGTCTCAATTGTCCTGCAGAAGAATCTTTGCAGTTGGGAGCTTCTCACAACTCCCATCGTCGGAAGACCCCCATGGCCTCGTGATCCACCCCCCCTTCAAGAAGGGGCCATCAAGGACAGAATGTCCAACCTGAGCCATCGTGTGATCCTCGCCCTGACTTCAGATGTTCGAGATCTCGATTCAGGTCTCACCCAGAAACCTAGGCCTAGCTTGGGTTCTCAGACTTCCGTCCTCAGACTTCTGGCGCACAAGCCCTCCAGTATGGCAATCCAGAACTACAATGCAGCACTCTGCCTGTTTTCCAGAAGAAAAACATTGCCCTCTGGGCCTACCCAGAATCCCCAAATGAGGATCAACCTGCACGCCATTCGGCTGTACCCCACATATATAGGCTAACCTGGGCACTAATTCCCTTTCTGACACAGTCTGAGCCTGGACCTTCTGGCCTCACCCAGACAGCTGGCCCCAAACTGAGCACAACGGACCCGCCATGGCCTTATCGTCATCTCTTCTCAATCTCGGTTTTCAGGCTTCTGAACCTAGACCTTATCTCTAATCACGGCCCGGGTTTGAAAATGATGCAGAAATCAGAACCCTTTCCTCATGGCAAGAAACCTTGTGGTTGGCATGTGTTCCAAGGTTCAGTGTACTTGAAACCAGTGTGGCCCATGAGGCCCCGCCCATGCTTGCGGGCAGAATTGGTCACAAATACTCATTGTGACCCTCAGCCTGAGCCCAGTCCTCAGTAAGGCCTCTCAGTGGCTGAATTGAGAGACAGCATATTGGGCTTGCCATGCTCCTAGGCCCCAATTTTTAACCATAGTTCGGGTTCTCCCTTCACTCTTCCCCAGGGCTATTCTTTGGAATTCCTCTTTTGGTGGGACATCTGACGAAACAAACCTGAAAGGAGTCCTCTCATCCCACTGATTGACGAAAAACAATTGGGATCGGGCCAAATCCACAGAGAGCAAGATTGGTCCATGGCCCATGAGGCCTCCCCAACATTCCAAGGCCATTGCTGATACAAAATCCAGAGACAAAAGCCTGAGCACGCGCCTCAGACTCGCTCATTCTTCATATCCTGAAGAGTTCTTCAGATAAGAACCTACACGGCACTCGAAGGCACCCAAAATATATAGTCTAACCTGGGCAATAAAGCACTGTCTGACAACCTGAGCCCGGACCTCTTGATCAACACCAGGACATCTGACCGCACACTGAGCACATCTGACCCGCCATGGCCTTAAGTCATCATCCTTCCCTACCTCAGTTTTCAGGCTTCAGAACCTAGACCTTATCTCCAATCACTGCCCAGGGGTGACTGTGATGCAGAAATCAGAACTCTTCCTTACCCGTGGAAAGAAACCATGTGGTTGTCATGTTGTCCAACGTCAGTGTAGGGGAAACCAGCATTCACCCTGAGGCCCCGCCCATTCTTGAGTGCGACGAGGGCATAAACACGCATTGTGACCCTCAGCGTGAGTCCTGTCCTCTAGTAGGTCCTCTCAGTGGCTGGAACATTAGATGTCATAATGGGCTTGACATGTCCCTAGGACCCAATTTTTAACCAGATTTCTGGTTGTCCAGTCGCCCCTCCCCAGGGCTCTACTCTGGAATGCCTCATTTGGTGGGACACCTGAGGATGAAAAACAATACAAAACAAATCAACAACAACAGAACAACGGACTTCTTCCATCCCACAGAATGACCCCAAAGTCTTAGGACGGGGCCAACCCCCCAGAGAGTAAGACTCATCCATTTCCCATGAACTCACCAGGAAATTTCACGACCATGAGTGACACGATATCCAGAGGCAAAAACTTGTGCAAGAGCCTCACTCTCGCCCTTTTTTCTGTTCCCGAAGAGTTCTCCTCATGGTCTGTAGATCAATCCTGCCATACCTATGACCCGAAACATAAGCCGAGTTTGTGTTTTTAGACATTTGTCCAAACAGCCCTGGCCTACACACCCTACAGGCTCAGGCCCCTGAAACCAAACCTGACGACTGTGCTTGCCCTCTCCAAGGGAATTGTGTGTGCCCATTCCAATGGCCACAACCCTACTAATAGGATAAACCTCCAAAGTCCCTGAGGCCATCCCAATATTTGTGGCTTCCCAGGACAAACAGGGGCAATCTGGGCCCATCTGAGCACCTACCGGCACTCAGACCCGAAGACTGTTGTCCCCAGATGTAAAAAGGCACGAACATGCCCCTAGGCACCTATCGGATCCATTGCTTTGTTTTCCAGGAATCTCTCCTCAGAGGCCTGGATTTCAATAACAGCATATGGCTGTTTCTTGACTCAACCATCAGAACAAATCTCATCTACACATGGGAAACTTGCACGATGGAGCTGTGTGAAAGACTCTTTTTAGGAGAACCCTTCAGGGCCCCAGTGCCACCGCTTCATTCCAAGTTCTCCATAGACACAAAATCATATTAGGACACATCCACGGGGGAGTCCATTTCAACTCAGCCAACTCGGTTGCTCCCCCAGATCCAGCAGATCTAACCTGTCTCGTTGCTTGGAGACAATTGGAATGCGTGGTGGGCTACCCAGCCATCCATCCTTAGAACCCTGCTCGGAATCGTTATCCTGGAGCCAACCAAGAGGTCTCAATTGTCCTGCCTGCAGAAGAATCTTTGCAGTTGGGAGCTTCTCACAACTACCATCGTGGGGAAAACCCCCATGGCCTCGTGATCCACCCCCCCTTCAAGAAGGGGCCATCAGGGACAGAATGTCCAACCTGAGCGATCGTCTGAACCTCGCCCTGAATTCAGATGCACGTGAACTCGATTCAGGTCTGTAGATTGTGCCTGCCATATCCTCATCCAGAAACCTAGGCCTAGCTTGGTTTCTCAGACTTCCGTCCTCAGACTACTGGCCCACAAGCCCTCCAATTTGGCAATCCAGAACTACAATGCAGCACTCTGCCTGCCCTCCAGAAGCAAAAAATTGCCCTCTGGGGCTACCCAGAAACCCCAAATGAGGATCATCCTGCACGCCATTCGGCTGTACCCCAAATATATAAGCTGACATTGGCACTAATGGCCTTTCTGACACAGCCTGAGCCTGGACCTCCTGTTCCCACCCAGACAGCTGGCCGCACACTGAGCACATCAGACCTGTCATGGCTTTGTTCGTCATCTCTTCTCAATCTCGGTTTACAGGCCTACACACCCTACAGGCTCAGGCCCCTGGAGCAAAACATGAAGACTGTGCTTGCCCTCTCCAAGGTAATTGTATGTGCCCATTCCAATGGCCACAACCCTACTAATAGGATAAACCACCAAAGTCCCTGAGGCCATCCCAATATTTGTGGCTTCTCAGGACAAGCAGGGGCAATCTGGTCCCATCTGAGCACCTACCGCCACTCAGACCCATAGACTGATGTCCCCTGAGGTAAAAAGGAACGAGCAGGCCCATAGGCACCTATCGGATCTATTGCTTTGGTTTCCAGGCATCTCTCCTTAGAGATCCTTAGAAACCTTAGAACCCTGTCTTGTCCTTATGGGACATCCTTGAGCCATCCAACAGGTGTCGACTGCCTGCCCTCTAGAAACAAAATATTGCCTAATGAGCTGCCCGGGCACATTAAATGAGAATAAACCTTAACGGCACTCGAATGTACCCATATTACATAGTCTAACCTGGGCAGTCATGCACTGTCTGACACAACCTGAGCCGGGACATCCTGAGCAACACCCAGACTCTGACCGCACCCTGAGCCCATAAGACGCGCAGTGGCCATAGGTCATCATTTCTTCCCTACATAAGTTTTCAGGCTTTGGAATTCCTCTTTCGGTGGGACACCGAACTTGGAATGAGTTTCTTTCCATGATCCGACTTCATGAAGATTGGGGGCAAGTGTGACCTTGGAAGATTTCCATGATATGAGTTGTGAGGTGGTCCATGAACAAGGACTCCTTTGGGACAGTCAACACCTGATGGATGGCTCAAGAATGTCCCATAAGGAACGACGCAAGAGCAGGATTCTAAGGTTTCTAAGGATCTCTAAAGAGAGATGCCTGGATAACAAAGCAATAGATCCGATAGGTGCCTATGGGCATGTTCTTTCCTTTTTACCTCTGGGGACATCAGTCTACGGGTCTGAGTGCTGGTTGGTGATCAGATGGGCCCAGATTGCCCCTGTTTGTCCTGGGAAGCCACAAATATTGGGATGGCCTCAGGGACTTTGGATGTTTATCCTCTTAGTAGAGTTTTGGCCATTGGAATGGGCACATACAATTCCCTTGGAGAAGGCAAGCCCAGTCGTCAGGTTTGTCTCGAGGGGCCTGAGCCTGTAGGGTGTGTAGGCCAGGGCTGTTTGGACAGTTGTCTGAAAACACAAACTCGGCTTATGTTTCGGGTCATAGGCATGGCAGGACTGATCTACAGACCATGAGGAGAACACTTCGGGATATGAAAAAAGGGCGAGTGTGAGGCTCTTGCTCAAGTTTTTGTCTGGATATCGTGTCACTCATGGTCGTGAAAATTCCGGGTGACTTCATGGGAAATGGACGAGTCTTACTCTCTGGGGGTTTGGCCCCGTCCAAAGAGTTTGGGGTCATTCTGTGGGATGGAAGAAGTCCGTTGTTCTGTTGTTGTTGATTTGTTTTGTTTTGTTTTTCAACCTCAGGTGTCCCACCAAATGAGGGATTCCAGAGTAGAGCCCTGGGAGGGGCGACTGGACAACCAGAAATCTGGTTAAAAATTGGGGCCTAGGGACATGTCAAGCCCATTATGACATCTGATGTTCCAGCCACTGAGAGGACTAACTAGAGGACAGGACTCACGCTGAGGGTTACAATGCGTGTTTATGCCCTCGTCGCACTCAAGAATGGGCGGGGCCTCAGGCTGAATGCTGGTTTCTCCTACACTGAACGTTGGACAACATGCCAACCACAAGGTTTCTTGCCATGGGTAAGGAAGAGTTCTGATTTCTGCATCACAGTCACCCCTGGGCAGTGATTGGAGATAAGGTCTAGGTTCTGAAGCCTGAAAACTGAGGTAGGGAAGAGATGATTATCTAAGGCCATGGCGGGTCTGATGTGCTCAGTGTGCGGTCACCTGTCTGGGTGTTGGTCACAGGGCCGGGCTCAGGTTGTCAGACAGTGCATTAGTGCCCAGGTTAGACAATATATTTTGGGTTCCTTAGAGTGCCGTGTAGGTTCTGATCTGAAGAACTCTTCAGGATATGAAGAATGAGCGAGTCTGAGGCGCGTGGTCAGATTTTGTCTCTGGATTTTGTATCAGCGATGGCCGTGGAATGTTGGGGAGGCCTCATGGGCCATGGACGAATCTCGCTCTCTGTGGATTGGCCCGATCCCAATTGTTTTTCGTCAATCTGTGGGATGGGAGGACTCCTTTCAGGTTTGTTGCCTCAGGTGTCCCACCAAAAGAGGAATTCCAAAGCAGAGCCCTGTGGAAGAGTGAAGGGACAACCTGAACTACGGTTAAAAATTGGGGCCTAGGGGCATGGCAAGCCCAATATGCTGTCTCTCCATCCCGCCACTGAGAGGCCTTACATGAGGACTTGGCTCAGGCTGAGGGTCACAATGTGTGTTTGTGACCACTGTGGCCCGCAAAATGGGCGGAGCCTCATGGGCCACACTGGTTTCCACTACACTGAACCTTGGACCACAAGCCAACCACAAGGTTTCATGCCATGGGGAAAGAGTTCTGATGTCTGCATCATTAACAAACCCGGGCCGTGATTGGAGATGACGTCTAGGTTCTGAAGCCTGAAAAACGAGGTTGAGAAGAGATGACGAACTAAGGCCATGGCGGTTCCGATGTGCTCAGTGTGCGGCCAGGTGTCTGGGTGGGAACAGGAGGTCCAAGCTCAGGCTGTGTCAGAAAGGGCATTAGTGCCCAGGTCAGCCGATATATTTGGGGTACAGCCGAATGGGGTGCAGGTTGATAATCATTTGGGGATTCTGGTAGCCCCAGAGGGCCATGTTTTTCTTCTGGAGGGCAGGCAGAGTGCTGCATTGTAGTTCTGGATTGCCAAACTGGAGGGCTTGTGGGCCAGTAGTCTGAGGACGGAAGTCTGAGAACCCAAGCTAGGCCTAGGTTTCTGGGTGAGGTTATGGCCGTCACAATCTACAGCCGTGAATCGAGATCTCGTGCATCTGAAGTCAGGGCGAGGATCAGACGATCGCTCAGGTTGGACATTCTGTCCCTGATGGCCCCTTCTTGGAGTGGGGGTGGATCACGAGGCCATGGGTGTTTTCCCACGATGAGAGTTCTGAGAAGCTCCCACCTGCAATGATTCTTCTGCAGGACAATTGAGACCTGTTGGTTGGCTCCAGGACCACGATTCTGAGCAGGGTTCTAAGGATGGATGGAGGGTAGCACACCTCGAATCCAATTGTCTCCATGCAACAAGGCAGGTTAGACGTGCTGGATCTGGGGGAGCTACCGAGGAGGCTGAGTTCAAATGGACTCTCCCGTGGATGTGTCCTAATATGATTTTGTGTCTCTGGTGACCTTGGAATGAAGCAGTGGCACTGGGGCCCTGAAGGGTTCTACTAAAGAGCGGTTTTCACACAGCTCCATCATGCAAGTTTCCCATGTGTAGATGAGATTTGTTCTAATGGGTGAGTCAAGAAAAAGCCATATGCTGTTTTGAAATCCAGGCCTCTGAGGAGATATGCCTGGAAACAAAAGCAATGGATCCGATAGGTGCCTAGGGGCCTGTTCATTCCTTTTTACTTCTGGGGACATCAGTCTACGGGTCTGAGTGCCGGTAGGTGCTCAGATGGGCCCAGATTGCCCCTGTTTGTCCTGGGAAGCCACAAATATTGGGATGGCCTCAGGGATTTTGGAAGTTTAAACTATTAGTAGGTTTGTGGCCATTGGAATGGGCACATACAATTCCCTTGTAGAGGGCAAGCACAGTCGTCAGGTTTGTCTCCAGGGGTCTGAGCCTGTAGGGTGTGTAGGCCAGGGCTGTTTGGACAGTTGTCTGAAAACAGAAACTCGGCTTATGTTTCGGGTCATAGGTATGGCAGGACTGATCTACAGACCATGAGGAGACCTCTTCGGTATATAAAAAAAAGCGAGTGTGAGACTCTTGTTCAAGTTTTTGTCTCTGTATATCGTGTCACTCATGGTCGTGAAATTTCCGGGTGACTTCAAGGGAAATGGACGAGTCTTACTCTCCTGGGTTTGGCAACGTCCAAAGAGTTTGGGGTCATTCTGAGGGATGGAAGAAGTCCTTTGTTCTATTGTTGTTGATTTGTTTTGTTTTGTTTTTCAACCTCAGGTGTCCCACCAAATGAGGGATTCCAGAGTAGAGCCCTAGGGGAGGGGCGACTGGACAACCAGAAATCTGGTTAAAAATTGGGGCCTAGGGACATGTCAAGCCCATTATGACATCAAAGGTCCAGCCACAGAGAGGAGGTACTAGAGGACAGGACTCACGCTGAGGGTCACAATGCCTGTTTATGCCCTCGTCGCACTCAAGCATGGGCGGGGCCTCAGGGTGAATGCTGGTTTCTCAGACACTAAACGTTGGACAGCATGCCAACCACAAGGTTTCTTGCCATGGGTAAGGAAGAGTTCTGATTTCTGCATCACAGTCACCCCTGGGCAGTGATTGGAGATAAGGTCTAGGTTCTGAAGCCTGAAAACGGAGGTAGGGAAGAGATGATGACCTAAGCCCATGGCGGTTCTGATATGCTCAGTGTGCGGTCAGCTGTCTGGGTCTTGGTCACGAGGTCTGGGCTCAGGTTGTCAGACAGTGCATTAGTGCCCAGGTTAGACTATATATTTTGGGTGCATTCGAGTGCCGTGTAGGTTCTAATCTGAAGATCTCTTCAGGATATGAGGAATGAGCGAGTCTGAGGCGCGTGCTCCGGCTTTTGTCTCTGGATTTTGTATCAGCGATGGCCGTGGAATGTTGGCGAGGCCTCATGGGCCATGGACGAATCTTGCTCTCTGTGAATTTGGCCCGATCCCAATTGTTTTTCTTCAATCTGTGGGATTGGAGGACTCCTTTCAGGTTTGTTACCTCAGGTGTCCCACCAAAAGAGGAATCCCAAAGCAGAGCCCTGGGGAAGAGTGAAGGGACAACCCAAAATACGGTTAAAAATTGGGGCCTAGGGGCATGGCAAGCCCAATATGCTGTCTCTCCATCCAGCCATTGAGAGGCCTTACCTGAGGACTGGGCTCAGGCTGAGGGGTCACAATGAGTGTTTGTGACCAATGTGGCCCGCAAGCATGGGCGGGGCCTCATGGGCCACACTGGTTTCAACTACACTGAACCTTGGACAACATGCCAACCACAAGGTTTCTTGCCATGGGGAAAGAGTTCTGATTTCTGCATCATTTTCAAACACGGGGCGTGATTGGAGTTAAATTCTAGGATCTGAAGCCTGAAACCGACGTTGAGAAGAGATGAAGACCTAAGGCCATGGCGGTCCGATGTGCTCAGTGTGCGGCCAGCTGTCTGGGTGGGGCCAGGAGGTCAAGGCTCAGGCTGTGTCAGAAAGGGCATTAGTACTCATGTCACCCTATATATTTGGTGTACAGCCGAATGGCGTGCAGGTTGATCCTAATTTGGTTATTCTGTGTTGCCCCAGAGGGCAATGTTTTTCTTCTGGAGGGCATGTAGAGTGCTGCATTGTAGTTCTGGATTGCCAAACTGGAGGGCTTGTGGGACAGTAGTCTGAGGACGGAAGTCTGAGAACCCAAGCTAGGCCTAGGTTTCTGGGTGAGGATATGGCAGGCAAAATCTACAGACCTGAATCGAGATCTCGTGCATCTGAAGTCAGGGCGAGGATCAGACGATCGCGCAGGTTGGACCTTATGTCCCTGATGGCCCCTTTATGAAGGTGGGGTATGATGAGGCCATGGGGGTTCTCTAACGATGGGAGTTCTGAGAAGCTCCCAACTGCAAAGATTCTTCTGCAGGACAATTTAGACCTGTTCGTTAGCTCCAGGACAACGACCCGAACAGGGTTCTAAGGATGGATGGCTGGGTAGCCCACCTCGCATTCCAATTGTCTCCAAGCAACAAGACAGGTTAGATCTGCTGGATCTGAGGGAGCAACTGAGGAGTCTGAGTTGAAATGGACTCTCCCGTAGATGTGTCCTAATATGATTTTGTGTCTCTGGAGACCTTGGAATGAAGGAGTGGCACTAGAGCCCTGAAGGGTTCTCGTAAAGAGAGGCTTTCACACAGCTCCTTCGTGCAAGTTTCCCATGTGGAGATGAGATTTGTTCTGATGCGTGAGTCAAGACACAGCCATATGCTGTTATTGAAATCCAGGCCTCTGAGGAGAGATGCCTGGATACCAAAGTAATGGATCCGATATTTGCCTAGGGGCCTGTTCGTTCCTTTTTACCTCTGGGGACATCAGTCTCTGGGTCTGAGTGCCGGTAGGTGCTCAGATGGGCCCAGATTGCCCCTGTTTGTCCTGGGAAGCCACAAATATTGGGATGGCCTCTGGGACTTTGGAGGTTTATCCTCTTAGTAGGTTTGTGGCCATTGGAATGGAGACATACAATTCCCTTAGAGAGGGCAGGCACAGTCGTCAGGTTTGGCTCCAGGGACCTGAGCCCGTAGGGTGTGTAGGCCAGGTCTGTTTGGACAGTTGTCTGAAAACACAAACTCGGTTTATGTTTCGGGTCATAGGTATGGCAGGACTGATCTACAGACCATGAGGAGACCTCTTTGGGATATGAAAAAAGGGCGAGTGTGAGGCTCTTGCTCAAGTTTTTGTCTCTGGATATCGTGTCATTCATGGTCGTGAAATTTCCGGGTGACTTCATGGGAAATGGACGAGTCTTATTCTCTGGGGGTTTGGTCCCGTCCAAAGACTTTGAGGTCATTCTGTGGGATGGAAGAATTCCAATGGAAGAAGTCCGTTGTTCCGTTGTTTTTGATTTGTTTTGTTTTGTTTTTCAACCTCAGGTGTCCCACCAAATGAGGGATTCCAGAGTACATTACTCGGGTGGTGCGATTGGACAACCAGAAATCTGGTTAAAAATTGGGGCCTAGGGACATGTCAAGCCCATTATGACATCTAATGGCCAGCCACAGAGAGGACGTACTAGAGGGCAGGACTCACGCTGAGGGGCACAATGCCTGTTTATGCCCTCGTCGCACTCAAGAATGGGCGGGGCCTCAGGGTGAATGCTGGTTTCTCCTACACTGATCATTGGACAACATGCCAACCAGAAGGTTTCTTGCCATGGGTAAGGAAGAGTTCTGATTTCTGCATCACAGTCACCCCTGGGCAGTGATTGGAGATAAGGTGTAGATTCTGAAGCCTGAAAACTGAGGTAGGGAAGAGATGATAACCTAAGGCCATGGCGGTTCTGATGTGCTCAGTGTGCGGTCAGCTGTCTGGGTGTTGGTCACGAGGTCCGGGCTCAGGTTGTCAAACAGTGCATTAGTGCCCAGGTTAGACTATATGTTTTGGGTGCATTCGAGTGCCGTGTAGGTTCTCATCTGAAGAACTCCTCAGGATATGAAAAATGAGCGAGTCTGAGGCGCCTGCTCAGGCTTTTGTCTCTGGATTTTGTATCAGCAATGGCCGTGGAATGTTGGGGAGGCCTCATGGGCCATGGACGAATCTTGCTCTCTGTGGATTTGGCCCGATCCCAATTGCTTTTCGTCAATATGTGGGATGGGAGGACTAATTTCAGGTTTGTTACCTCAAGTCTCCCACCAAAAGAGTAATTCCAAAGCAGTGCCCTGGGGAAGAGTGAAGGGACAGCCCGAACTATGGTTAAAAATTGGGGCCTAGGGTCATGGCACGCCCAATATGCTCTCTCTCCATCCAGCCACGGAGCGGCCTTACCTGAGGACTGGGCTCAGACTGAAGGTCACAATGTGTGTTTGTGACCATTGTGGCCAGCAAGCATGGGCGGGGCCTCATGGGCCACACTGGTTTCAACTACACTGAACCATGTACAACAAGCCAACCACAAGGATTCTTGCCATGGGGAAAGAGTTCTGATTTCTGCATCATTTTCAAACCCGGGCGGTGATTGGAGATAAGTTCTAGGTTCAGAAGCCTGAAAACCGTGGTAGAGAAGAGATGACGATAAGGCCAAGGCGGGTCCGATGTGCTCAGTGTGTGGCCAGCTGTCTGGGTGGGGCCAGGAAGTCCAGGCTCAGGCTATGTCAGAAAGGGCATTAGTGCCCATATCACCCTATATATTTGGGGTACACCCGAATGGCGTGCAGGTTGATCCTCATTTGGGGTTTCTGGGTTGCCCCATAGGGCAATATTTTTCTTCTGGAGGGCAGGCAGAGTGCTGCATTGTAGTTCTAAATTGCCAAACTGGAGGGCTTGTGGGCCAGAAGTCTGAGGACGGAAGTCTGAGTACCCAAGCTAGGCCTCGGTTTCTGGGTGAGGATATGGCAGGCACAATCTAGAGACCTGAATCGAGATCTCGTGCATCTGAAGACAGGGAGAGGATCAGATGATCGCTCAAGTTGGACATTCTGTCCCTGATGGCCCCTTCTTGAAGGGAGGGTGAATCACGAGGCCATGGGGGTTTTCCCACGATCGGAGTTGTGAGAAGCTCCCAACTGCAAAGATTCTTCTGCAGGACAATTGAGACCTGTTGGTTGGCTCCAGGTCAACGATACTGAGCACGGTTCTAAGGATGGATGGCTGGGTAGCCCACCTCGCATTCCAATTGACTCCAAGCAACAAGACAGGTTAGATCTGCTGGATCTGGGGGAGCAACCGAGGAGGCTGAGTTGAAATGGACTCTCCCGTGGATGTGTCCTAATATGATTTTTTGTCTATGGAGTCCTTGGAATGAAGCGGTGGCACTGGGGCCCTGAAGGCTTCTCCTAAGGAGAGGCTTTCACACAGCTCCATCGTGCAAGTTTCCCATGTGTAGATGAGATTTGTTCTGATGGGTGCGTCAAGAAACAGCCATATGCTGTTATTGAAACCAAGGCCTCTGAGGAGAGATGCCTGGAAACCAAAGTAATGTATCCGATAGGTGCCTAGGGGCCTATTTGTTCCTTTTTACTTCTGGGGTATCAGTAGGTGTCTGAGTGCAGGTAGGTGCTCAGATGGGCCCAGATTGACCCTGTTTGTCCTGGGAAGCCCCAAATATAGGGATGGCCTCAGGGACTTTTGAGGTTTAACCTCGTTGTAGGGTTGTGGCCATTGGAATGGAGACATACAATTCCCTTGGAGAGGGCAAGCACAGTCGTCAGGTTTGGCTCCAGGTGTCTGAGCCTGTAGGCCAGGGCTGTTTGGACAGTTGTCTGAAAACACAAAGTCAGCTTATGTTTTGGGTGATAGGTATGGCAGGACTGATCTACAGACCAAAGGAGAACTCTTCGGGATATGAAAAAAGGGCGTGTGTGAAGCTCTTGCTCAGTTTTTGTCTCTGGATATCGTGTCACTCATGGTCGTGGAATTTCCGGGTGACTTCATGGGAAATGGACGAGTCTTACTCTCTGGGGGTTTGGCCCCATCCCAATAGTTTGGGGTCATTCTGTGGGATGTAAGAAATCCGTTGTTCTGTTGTTGTTGATTTGTTTTGTTTTGTTTTTCAACCTCAGGTGTCCCACCAAATGAGGGATTCCAGAGTAGAGCCCTGGGGAGGGGCGACTGGACAACCAATAAATCTGGTTAAAAATTGGGGCCTAGGGACATGTTAAGCCCATTATAACATCTAATGGTCCAGCCACTTTGAGGACTTACTAGAGGATATGAAACACGCTGAGGGTCTCAATGCGAGTTTATGCCCTCGTCGCTCTCAAGAATAGGCGGGGCCTTGGGTGAATGCTAGTTTCTCCTACACTGTACGTTGGACAACATGCCAATCACAAGGTTTCTTGCCATGGGTAAGGAAGAGTTCTGATTTCTGCATCACAGTCACCCATGGGCAGTGATTGGAGATAAGGTCTAGGTTCTGAAGCCTGAAAACTAAGGTATGGAAGAGATGATGACCTAAGGCCATGGCGGGTCTGATGTGCTCAGTGTGCGGTCAGCTGTCTGGGTGTTGGTCACGAGGTCCGGGCTCAGGTTGTCAGAAAGTGCATTAGTGCGCAGGTCAGACTATATATTTTGGGTGCATTCGAGTGCCGTGAAGGTTCTGATCTGAAGAACTCTTTAGGATATGAAGAATGAGCAAGAATGAGGCGCGTGCTCAGGCATTTGTCTCTGGATTTTGTATCAGCGATGGCCGTGGAATGTTGGCGAGGCCTCACGGGACATGGACGAATGTTGCTCTCTGTGGATTTGGCCCGATCCCAATTGTTTTTCGTCAATCTGTGGGATGGGAGGACTCCTTTCAGGTTTGTTCCCTAGGGGTCCCACCAAAAGAGGAATTCCAAAGCAGTGCCCTGGGGAAGAGTGAAGGGACAACCCGAACTATGGTTAAAAATTGGGGCCTAGGGGCATGGCAAGCCCAATATGCTGCCTCTCCATCTAGCCACTGAGAGGCCTTACCTGAGGACTGGGCTCAGGCTGATGGTCATAATGTGTTTTTGTGAACAATGTGGCCCGCAAGCATGGGCGGGGCCTCTTGGGCCACACTGGTTTCAACTACACTGAACCTTGGACAACATGCCATCCACAAGTTTTCTTGCCATTGGGAAAGAGTTCTGATGTCTGCATCATTTTCAAACCCGGGCCGTGATTGGAGATAAGGTCTAGGTTCTGAAGCCAAATAACCGAGTTTGAGATGAGATGACGAACTAAGGCCATGATGGGTCCGATGTGCTAAGTGTGCGGCCAGCTGACTTGGTGGGGCCAGGAGGTCAGGCTGAGGCTACGTCAGAAAGGGCATTAGTGCCCAGGTCAGCCTATATATTTGGGGTACAGCCGAATGGCGTGCTGGTTGATCCTCATTTGGGTTTTCTGGGTAGCACCAGAGGGCAATATTTTTCTTCTGGAGGGCAGGCAGAGTGCTGCATTGTAGCTCTGAATTGCCAAATTGGAGGTTTTGTATGCCAGTAGTCTGAGGACGGAAGTCTGAGAACCCAAGCTAGGCCTAGGTTTCTGGGTGAGGATATGGCAGGCACAATCTACATTCCGGAATCTAGATCTCCTGCATCTGAAGTCATGGCGAGGATTAGACGATCGCTCAGGTTGGACATTCTATCCCTGAGGGCCCCTTCTTGAAGGGGGGTATCACGAGGCCATGGGGGTTTTCCGACGATGAGAGGTGTGAGAAGGTCCCAATTGCAAAGATTCTTCTGCAGGACAATTGAGGCCTGTTGGTTGGCTCGAGGACAACGATTCGGAGCAGGGTTCTAAGGATGGATGGCTGGGTAGCCCACCTCGCATTCCAATGTCTCCAAGCAACAAGGCAGGTCAGATCTGCTGGATCTTGGGGAGCAACCGAGGAGGCTCATTTGAAATGGACTCTCCCGTGGATGTGACCTAATATGATTTTGTGTCTATGGAGACCTTGGAATGAAGCGGTGGCACTGGGGCCCTGAAGGGTCCTCCTAAAGAGAGGCTTTCACACAGCCCATCGTGCAAGTTTCCCATGTGTAGATGAGATTTGTTCTGATGGTGAGTTAAGAAACAGCCATATGCTGTTATTGAAATCCAGGCCTCTGAGGAGGATGCCTGGAAACCGATGCAATGGATCTGATAGGTGCCTAGGGGCCTTTTCGTTCCTTATTACCTCTGGGGATATCAGTCTACGGGTCTTAGTGCAGGTAGGTGCTCAGATGGGCTCAGATTGCCCCTGTTTGTACTGGGTAGCCACCACTATTGGGATGGCCTCAGGAATTTTGTAGGTTTATCCTCTTAGTAGGGTTGTGGCCATTGGAATGGGCACACACAATTCCCTTGGAGATGGCAAGCACAGTCTTCAGGTTTGGCCTCAGGGGCCTGAGACTGTAGGGTGTGTAGACCATAGCTGTTGGGACAGTTCTCTGAAAACACAAACTCGGCTTATGTTTCAGGTCATAGGTATGGCAGGACTGATCTACAGACCATGAGGAGAACACTTTGGGATTTGAAAAATGGGCGAGTGTGAGGCTCTTGCTCACGTTTTTGTCTCTAGATATTGCGTCACTCATGGTCGTGAAATTTCCGGGTGACTTCATGGGAAATGGACGAGTCTTACTCTCTGGGCGTTTGGCCCCGTCCAAGGAGTTTAGGGTCACTCTGTAGGATGGAAGAAGTCCGTTTTTTTTGTTGTTGTTGTGATTTGTTTTGTTTTGTTTTTCAACCTCAGGTGTCCCACCAAATGAGGGATTCCAGAGTAGAGCCCTGGGGAGTTGTGACTGGACAACCAGAAATCTGGTTAAAAATTGGGGCCTAGGGACATGTCAAGCCCATTATGACATCTAATGTTCCAGCCACAGAGAGGATTTACTAGAAATCAGGAATCACACTGAGGGTCACAATGCGTGTTTATGCCCTCGTCGCACTCAAGAATGGGCGTGACCTCAGGGTGAATGCTGGTTTCTCCTACACTGAACGTAAGACAACATGGCAACCACAAGGTTTCTTGCCTTGGGTAAGCAGGAGTTCTGATTTCAGCATCAGGTCACCCCTGCGCAGTGATTGGAGATAAGGTCTAGGTTCTGAAGCCTGAAAACTGAGGTAGGGCAGTGATGATGACCTAAAGCCATGGCGGGTCTTATGTGCTCAGTGTGCGGTCAACTGTCTGGGTGTTGCTCAGGGAGGTCCCGGCTCAGGTTTTTCACACAGTGCATTACTGCCCAGGTTAGACTATATAATTTGGGTACTTTCGAGTGCCGTGTAGGTTTATTCTCATTTAATGTACCCGGGTAACTCATTAGGCAATATATTTTTTCTAGAGGGCAGGCAGAGTGCTGCAATAATAGTCTGGAATTGCCAAACTTGTAGCCTTCGGGGCCAGGAGTGTGAGGATGGAAGTCTGAGAACACAAGCTAGACTTGGGTGTCAGGGCGAGGGCACGGCATGTACCCTCTGAAGATCTGAAGCAATATCTCATGCTTCTGAAGTCAGAGCGGCGATCAGACGTTGGCTCAGCTTGGATTTTCTATTCATGACGGCCCCTTCATGAAGGGAGCGGATTCTCGAGAGCGTGGAGGTTTTCCCATGTGGGGAGTGGTGCGATGCCCCCTCCTAGGATTCCTTCTGCGGGAAAATTGAGACCTGTTTGACAGCTCCAGGACATCCCATATGGATGAGTCCAGACCAACGTTCGAGCATAGATGTCTGGGAAGCCCGCCTCGCATTCCAATTGTCTCCTAGCGACAAGACAGTTTGGATCTGATGGCTCTGTGGGAGCAACCGGGGTGGCTGAGCTGAAATGGACTTTCCTGAGGATGGGTCTAATGTGTGTTTGTGTCCATGAGGGCCTTGGTATGGGGCGGTGGCACCGGGACCCTGAAGTATTCTCCTAAGCTTTTGACATAGCTCCCATGCACAAGTTTCCTTGTGGAGACGAGGTTTGTTCTGATGGGTGCCTCAGGAAAACCCCAATGCTGGTATTGGAACCCAGGGTTTTGAGGAGACATGCCTGTAAACCAAAGCAATGGATCCGATTTTGGCCTAGGGTCCTGTCTGGTTCAATCTTCTTCTCTGGGGACATCCATCTAGGGTATGAGTGGAGGTAGATGCTCAGCTGGTGTCAGACTGACCTTTTTTGTCCCGGGCGACCTAGACTATTGGGATGGCCTCAGGGTCTTTGGAGGGTTCTCCTAATTTGTACGATTTTGGACAATGGAATGGGCAGAATTCCCATGGATTCGGTAGGCACATTCCTAATGTGTGGCTCCAGGGTCCCCAGCCTGGAGGGTATGTTGCCCAGGACTTTGAGGACAGAAGTCTGAAAACACAAGCTCAGCTTATGTTTGGGGACGTAGGTATAGCAGGCCCGATCTACAAACCATTAGAAGACATCTTCAGGATATGAAGAAAGTGCAAGTCTAGGCGCTTGTTCAGACTTTTGTCTCAGGATTTTGTTTCAGTGATGGCCGTGGAATGTCGAGGAGGCCTCATGGGCCATGGACGAATCTTGCTCTCTGTGGATTTGGGCCGATCCCAATTGTATTTCGTCAATCTGTTGGATGGAGTACTCCTTTCAGGGTTGTTACCTCAGGTGTCCCACCAAATGAGGAGTTCCAAAGCAAGCCCTGGGGAAGAATGAAGGGACAACCCGAACTATTGTTAAAAATTGGGGCCTAGGGGCATGTCAAGTCCAATATGCTGTCTCTTCATCCAGCCACTGAGAGGCCTTACCTGAGGACTGGGCTAAGGCTGAGGGTCACATGTGTGTTTTGCCACCTATGTGGCACGCGAGCAATGGCGGGGCCTAATTGGACACACTGGTATCCACTACAATGTACATTATACAACAGGCTTACCTCAAGGTTTCTTGGCATCAGGAAAGAGTTCTGATTTCTTAATCATTTTCAAACATGGGGAGTGATTGGAGATAAGGTCTAGGTTCTAAATCTGAAAACCGAGGCTGGGAAGAGATAACGACCTAAGGCAATGGCTGGTCCGATGTGCTCAGTGAACGGCCAGCTGTATGGGTTGGGCCAGGAGGTCCAGGCTCAGCCTCTGTCAGAAAGGGCATTATTGCCCAGGTCAGCCTATATATTTTGGGTACAGCCAAGTGGCGTGCAGTTTGATCTTCATTTGGGGTTTCTGGGTAGCCCCAGAAGGCAATGTTTTTCTTCTGGAGGGCAGGCAGAGTGCTGCATTATAATTCTGGATTGCCAAACTGGAGGGCTTGTGGGCCATTAGTCTGAGGATGGAAGTCTGACGACACAAGCTAGGCTTAGGTTTCTCGGTGAGGACTTTGCAGGCACAATCTACAGATCTGAACCGAGATCTCGTGCATCTGAAGTCAGGGTGAGGATCAGATGATCGCTCAGGTTGGACATTATGTCCCTGAGGGCCACTTCATGAAGGGGGGTGGGGATCACGAGGCCATGGGTGTTTTCTCACGATGGGAGTTGTGAGAAGCTCCCAAGTTCAAAGATTCTTCTGCAGGACAATTGAGACCTTTGGTTGGCTCCAGGCTAACGATTCCGAGCAGGGTTTTAAGGATGGATGGCTGGGTGGCACACCTCGCATTCCAATTGTCTCCTAGCAACAAGACAAGTTAGATCTGCTGGATCTCGCGGAGCAACCGAATACGCTGAGTTGAAATGGACTCTCCTGTGGATGGTTCCTAATGTGTTTTTGTGTCTATGGATACCTTGGAATGACGCGGTGGCACTGGGGCCATGAAGGGTTCTCCTAAGGAGAGGCTTTGACATCACTCCCACGTGCAAGTTTCCCATGTGTAGATGAGATTTCTTCTGGTGGGTGAGTCAAGAAACAGCCATATGCTGGTACTGAAATCCAGGCCTCTGAGGAGCGATGCCTGGAAACCAAAGCAATGGATCCGATTAGGGCCTAGGGGCCTGTTCGTTCCTTTTTACCTCTGGGGATATCAGTCTACAAGTCTGAGTGAAGGTAGGTTCTCCGATGGGCTCAGATTGCTCCTGTTTGTCCTGGGAAGCCACAAATATTGGGATGGCCTCAGGGACTTTAGAGGTTTATCCTATTAGTAGCGTTGTGGCCATTGGAATGGGCACACAGAATTCCCTTGCAGAGGGCAAGTAGAGTCCTCAGCTTGGCTCCAGGGGCCTAAGCCTGTAGGCTGTGTAGGCCAGGGATGTTTTGACAGTTGTCTGAAAACACAAACTCGGCTTATGTTTCGGGTCATAGGTATGGCAGGACTGATCTACAGCCCATGAGGAGAACTCTTCAGGATATGAAAAAAGGGCGAGTGTGAGGATCTTCCTCAAGTATTTATCTCTGGATATCATGCCATTCATGGTCATGAAATTTCCGGGTGACTTCATGGGAAATGGACTAGTCTTACTCCCTGGGGGTTTCGCCCCAACCAAAAGAGTTTGGGGTCATTCTGTGGGACGGAAGAAGTCCGTTTTTTTTGTTGTTGTGATTTGTTTTGTTTTGTTTTTCAACCTCAGGTGTCCCACCAAATGAGGGATTCCAGAGTAGAGCCCTGGGGAGTTGTGACTGGACAACCAGAAATCTGGTTAAAAATTGGGGCCTAGGGACATGTCAAGCCCATTATGACATCTAATGTTCCAGCCACAGAGAGGATTTACTAGAAATCAGGAATCACACTGAGGGTCACAATGCGTGTTTATGCCCTCGTCGCACTCAAGAATGGGCGTGACCTCAGGGTGAATGCTGGTTTCTCCTACACTGAACGTAAGACAACATGGCAACCACAAGGTTTCTTGCCTTGGGTAAGCAGGAGTTCTGATTTCAGCATCAGGTCACCCCTGCGCAGTGATTGGAGATAAGGTCTAGGTTCTGAAGCCTGAAAACTGAGGTAGGGCAGTGATGATGACCTAAAGCCATGGCGGGTCTTATGTGCTCAGTGTGCGGTCAACTGTCTGGGTGTTGCTCAGGAGGTCCCGGCTCAGGTTTTCACACAGTGCATTACTGCCCAGGTTAGACTATATAATTTGGGTACTTTCGAGTGCCGTGTAGGTTTATTCTCATTTAATGTACCCGGGTAACTCATTAGGCAATATATTTTTTCTAGAGGGCAGGCAGAGTGCTGCAATAATAGTCTGGAATTGCCAAACTTGTAGCCTTCGGGGCCAGGAGTGTGAGGATGGAAGTCTGAGAACACAAGCTAGACTTGGGTGTCAGGGCGAGGGCACGGCATGTACCCTCTGAAGATCTGAAGCAATATCTCATGCTTCTGAAGTCAGAGCGGCGATCAGACGTTGGCTCAGCTTGGATTTTCTATTCATGACGGCCCCTTCATGAAGGGAGCGGATTCTCGAGAGCGTGGAGGTTTTCCCATGTGGGGAGTGGTGCGATGCCCCCTCCTAGGATTCCTTCTGCGGGAAAATTGAGACCTGTTTGACAGCTCCAGGACATCCCATATGGATGAGTCCAGACCAACGTTCGAGCATAGATGTCTGGGAAGCCCGCCTCGCATTCCAATTGTCTCCTAGCGACAAGACAGTTTGGATCTGATGGCTCTGTGGGAGCAACCGGGGTGGCTGAGCTGAAATGGACTTTCCTGAGGATGGGTCTAATGTGTGTTTGTGTCCATGAGGGCCTTGGTATGGGGCGGTGGCACCGGGACCCTGAAGTATTCTCCTAAGCTTTTGACATAGCTCCCATGCACAAGTTTCCTTGTGGAGACGAGGTTTGTTCTGATGGGTGCCTCAGGAAAACCCCAATGCTGGTATTGGAACCCAGGGTTTTGAGGAGACATGCCTGTAAACCAAAGCAATGGATCCGATTTTGGCCTAGGGTCCTGTCTGGTTCAATCTTCTTCTCTGGGGACATCCATCTAGGGTATGAGTGGAGGTAGATGCTCAGCTGGTGTCAGACTGACCTTTTTTGTCCCGGGCGACCTAGACTATTGGGATGGCCTCAGGGACTTTGGAGGGTTCTCCTAATTTGTACGATTTTGGACAATGGAATGGGCAGAATTCCCATGGATTCGGTAGGCACATTCCTAATGTGTGGCTCCAGGGTCCCCAGCCTGGAGGGTATGTTGCCCAGGACTTTGAGGACAGAAGTCTGAAAACACAAGCTCAGCTTATGTTTGGGGACGTAGGTATAGCAGGCCCGATCTACAAACCATTAGAAGACATCTTCAGGATATGAAGAAAGTGCAAGTCTAGGCGCTTGTTCAGACTTTTGTCTCAGGATTTTGTTTCAGTGATGGCCGTGGAATGTCGAGGAGGCCTCATGGGCCATGGACGAATCTTGCTCTCTGTGGATTTGGGCCGATCCCAATTGTATTTCGTCAATCTGTTGGATGGAGTACTCCTTTCAGGGTTGTTACCTCAGGTGTCCCACCAAATGAGGAGTTCCAAAGCAAGCCCTGGGGAAGAATGAAGGGACAACCCGAACTATTGTTAAAAATTGGGGCCTAGGGGCATGTCAAGTCCAATATGCTGTCTCTTCATCCAGCCACTGAGAGGCCTTACCTGAGGACTGGGCTAAGGCTGAGGGTCACATGTGTGTTTGCCACCTATGTGGCACGCGAGCAATGGCGGGGCCTAATTGGACACACTGGTATCCACTACAATGTACATTATACAACAGGCTTACCTCAAGGTTTCTTGGCATCAGGAAAGAGTTCTGATTTCTTAATCATTTTTCAAACATGGGGAGTGATTGGAGATAAGGTCTAGGTTCTAAATCTGAAAACCGAGGCTGGGAAGAGATAACGACCTAAGGCAATGGCTGGTCCGATGTGCTCAGTGAACGGCCAGCTGTATGGGTTGGGCCAGGAGGTCCAGGCTCAGCCTCTGTCAGAAAGGGCATTATTGCCCAGGTCAGCCTATATATTTTGGGTACAGCCAAGTGGCGTGCAGTTTGATCTTCATTTGGGGTTTCTGGGTAGCCCCAGAAGGCAATGTTTTTCTTCTGGAGGGCAGGCAGAGTGCTGCATTATAATTCTGGATTGCCAAACTGGAGGGCTTGTGGGCCATTAGTCTGAGGATGGAAGTCTGACGACACAAGCTAGGCTTAGGTTTCTCGGTGAGGACTTTGCAGGCACAATCTACAGATCTGAACCGAGATCTCGTGCATCTGAAGTCAGGGTGAGGATCAGATGATCGCTCAGGTTGGACATTATGTCCCTGAGGGCCACTTCATGAAGGGGGTGGGGATCACGAGGCCATGGGTGTTTTCTCACGATGGGAGTTGTGAGAAGCTCCCAAGTTCAAAGATTCTTCTGCAGGACAATTGAGACCTTTGGTTGGCTCCAGGCTAACGATTCCGAGCAGGGTTTTAAGGATGGATGGCTGGGTGGCACACCTCGCATTCCAATTGTCTCCTAGCAACAAGACAAGTTAGATCTGCTGGATCTCGCGGAGCAACCGAATACGCTGAGTTGAAATGGACTCTCCTGTGGATGATGGTTCCTAATGTGTTTTTTGTGTCTATGGATACCTTGGAATGACGCGGTGGCACTGGGGCCATGAAGGGTTCTCCTAAGGAGAGGCTTTGACATCACTCCCACGTGCAAGTTTCCCATGTGTAGATGAGATTTCTTCTGGTGGGTGAGTCAAGAAACAGCCATATGCTGGTACTGAAATCCAGGCCTCTGAGGAGCGATGCCTGGAAACCAAAGCAATGGATCCGATTAGGGCCTAGGGGCCTGTTCGTTCCTTTTTACCTCTGGGGATATCAGTCTACAAGTCTGAGTGAAGGTAGGTTCTCCGATGGGCTCAGATTGCTCCTGTTTGTCCTGGGAAGCCACAAATATTGGGATGGCCTCAGGGACTTTAGAGGTTTATCCTATTAGTAGCGTTGTGGCCATTGGAATGGGCACACAGAATTCCCTTGCAGAGGGCAAGTAGAGTCCTCAGCTTGGCTCCAGGGGCCTAAGCCTGTAGGCTGTGTAGGCCAGGGATGTTTTGACAGTTGTCTGAAAACACAAACTCGGCTTATGTTTCGGGTCATAGGTATGGCAGGACTGATCTACAGCCCATGAGGAGAACTCTTCAGGATATGAAAAAAGGGCGAGTGTGAGGATCTTCCTCAAGTATTTATCTCTGGATATCATGCCATTCATGGTCATGAAATTTCCGGGTGACTTCATGGGAAATGGACTAGTGTTACTCCCTGGGGGTTTCGCCCCAACCAAAGAGTTTGGGGTCATTCTGTGGGACGGAAGAAGTCCGTTTTTTGTTGTTGTGATTTGTTTTGTTTTGTTTTTCAACCTCAGGTGTCCCACCAAATGAGGGATTCCAGAGTAGAGCCCTGGGGAGTTGTGACTGGACAACCAGAAATCTGGTTAAAAATTGGGGCCTAGGGACATGTCAAGCCCATTATGACATCTAATGTTCCAGCCACAGAGAGGATTTACTAGAAATCAGGAATCACACTGAGGGTCACAATGCGTGTTTATGCCCTCGTCGCACTCAAGAATGGGCGTGACCTCAGGGTGAATGCTGGTTTCTCCTACACTGAACGTAAGACAACATGGCAACCACAAGGTTTCTTGCCTTGGGTAAGCAGGAGTTCTGATTTCAGCATCAGGTCACCCCTGCGCAGTGATTGGAGATAAGGTCTAGGTTCTGAAGCCTGAAAACTGAGGTAGGGCAGTGATGATGACCTAAAGCCATGGCGGGTCTTATGTGCTCAGTGTGCGGTCAACTGTCTGGGTGTTGCTCAGGAGGTCCCGGCTCAGGTTTTCACACAGTGCATTACTGCCCAGGTTAGACTATATAATTTGGGTACTTTCGAGTGCCGTGTAGGTTTATTCTCATTTAATGTACCCGGGTAACTCATTAGGCAATATATTTTTTCTAGAGGGCAGGCAGAGTGCTGAAATAATAGTCTGGAATTGCCAAACTTGTAGCCTTCGGGGCCAGGAGTGTGAGGATGGAAGTCTGAGAACACAAGCTAGACTTGGGTGTCAGGGCGAGGGCACGGCATGTACCCTCTGAAGATCTGAAGCAATATCTCATGCTTCTGAAGTCAGAGCGGCGATCAGACGTTGGCTCAGCTTGGATTTTCTATTCATGACGGCCCCTTCATGAAGGGAGCGGATTCTCGAGAGCGTGGAGGTTTTCCCATGTGGGGAGTGGTGCGATGCCCCCTCCTAGGATTCCTTCTGCGGGAAAATTGAGACCTGTTTGACAGCTCCAGGACATCCCATATGGATGAGTCCAGACCAACGTTCGAGCATAGATGTCTGGGAAGCCCGCCTCGCATTCCAATTGTCTCCTAGCGACAAGACAGTTTGGATCTGATGGCTCTGTGGGAGCAACCGGGGTGGCTGAGCTGAAATGGACTTTCCTGAGGATGGGTCTAATGTGTGTTTGTGTCCATGAGGGCCTTGGTATGGGGGCGGTGGCACCGGGACCCTGAAGTATTCTCCTAAGCTTTTGACATAGCTCCCATGCACAAGTTTCCTTGTGGAGACGAGGTTTGTTCTGATGGGTGCCTCAGGAAAACCCCAATGCTGGTATTGGAACCCAGGGTTTTGAGGAGACATGCCTGTAAACCAAAGCAATGGATCCGATTTTGGCCTAGGGTCCTGTCTGGTTCAATCTTCTTCTCTGGGGACATCCATCTAGGGTATGAGTGGAGGTAGATGCTCAGCTGGTGTCAGACTGACCTTTTTTTTGTCCCGGGCGACCTAGACTATTGGGATGGCCTCAGGGACTTTGGAGGGTTCTCCTAATTTGTACGATTTTGGACAATGGAATGGGCAGAATTCCCATGGATTCGGTAGGCACATTCCTAATGTGTGGCTCCAGGGTCCCCAGCCTGGAGGGTATGTTGCCCAGGACTTTGAGGACAGAAGTCTGAAAACACAAGCTCAGCTTATGTTTGGGGACGTAGGTATAGCAGGCCCGATCTACAAACCATTAGAAGACATCTTCAGGATATGAAGAAAGTGCAAGTCTAGGCGCTTGTTCAGACTTTTGTCTCAGGATTTTTGTTTCAGTGATGGCCGTGGAATGTCGAGGAGGCCTCATGGGCCATGGACGAATCTTGCTCTCTGTGGATTTGGGCCGATCCCAATTGTATTTCGTCAATCTGTTGGATGGAGTACTCCTTTCAGGGTTGTTACCTCAGGTGTCCCACCAAATGAGGAGTTCCAAAGCAAGCCCTGGGGAAGAATGAAGGGACAACCCGAACTATTGTTAAAAATTGGGGCCTAGGGGCATGTCAAGTCCAATATGCTGTCTCTTCATCCAGCCACTGAGAGGCCTTACCTGAGGACTGGGCTAAGGCTGAGGGTCACATGTGTGTTTGCCACCTATGTGGCACGCGAGCAATGGCGGGGCCTAATTGGACACACTGGTATCCACTACAATGTACATTATACAACAGGCTTACCTCAAGGTTTCTTGGCATCAGGAAAGAGTTCTGATTTCTTAATCATTTTCAAACATGGGGAGTGATTGGAGATAAGGTCTAGGTTCTAAATCTGAAAACCGAGGCTGGGAAGAGATAACGACCTAAGGCAATGGCTGGTCCGATGTGCTCAGTGAACGGCCAGCTGTATGGGTTGGGCCAGGAGGTCCAGGCTCAGCCTCTGTCAGAAAGGGCATTATTGCCCAGGTCAGCCTATATATTTTGGGTACAGCCAAGTGGCGTGCAGTTTGATCTTCATTTGGGGTTTCTGGGTAGCCCCAGAAGGCAATGTTTTTCTTCTGGAGGGCAGGCAGAGTGCTGCATTATAATTCTGGATTGCCAAACTGGAGGGCTTGTGGGCCATTAGTCTGAGGATGGAAGTCTGACGACACAAGCTAGGCTTAGGTTTCTCGGTGAGGACTTTGCAGGCACAATCTACAGATCTGAACCGAGATCTCGTGCATCTGAAGTCAGGGTGAGGATCAGATGATCGCTCAGGTTGGACATTATGTCCCTGAGGGCCACTTCATGAAGGGGGTGGGGATCACGAGGCCATGGGTGTTTTTCTCACGATGGGAGTTGTGAGAAGCTCCCAAGTTCAAAGATTCTTCTGCAGGACAATTGAGACCTTTGGTTGGCTCCAGGCTAACGATTCCGAGCAGGGTTTTAAGGATGGATGGCTGGGTGGCACACCTCGCATTCCAATTGTCTCCTAGCAACAAGACAAGTTAGATCTGCTGGATCTCGCGGAGCAACCGAATACGCTGAGTTGAAATGGACTCTCCTGTGGATGGTTCCTAATGTGTTTTTGTGTCTATGGATACCTTGGAATGACGCGGTGGCACTGGGGCCATGAAGGGTTCTCCTAAGGAGAGGCTTTGACATCACTCCCACGTGCAAGTTTCCCATGTGTAGATGAGATTTCTTCTGGGTGGGTGAGTCAAGAAACAGCCATATGCTGGTACTGAAATCCAGGCCTCTGAGGAGCGATGCCTGGAAACCAAAGCAATGGATCCGATTAGGGCCTAGGGGCCTGTTCGTTCCTTTTTACCTCTGGGGATATCAGTCTACAAGTCTGAGTGAAGGTAGGTTCTCCGATGGGCTCAGATTGCTCCTGTTTGTCTTGGGAAGCCACAAATATTGGGATGGCCTCAGGGACTTTAGAGGTTTTATCCTATTAGTAGCGTTGTGGCCATTGGAATGGGCACACAGAATTCCCTTGCAGAGGGCAAGTAGAGTCCTCAGCTTGGCTCCAGGGGCCTAAGCCTGTAGGCTGTGTAGGCCAGGGATGTTTTGACAGTTGTCTGAAAACACAAACTCGGCTTATGTTTCGGGTCATAGGTATGGCAGGACTGATCTACAGCCCATGAGGAGAACTCTTCAGGATATGAAAAAAGGGCGAGTGTGAGGATCTTCCTCAAGTATTTATCTCTGGATATCATGCCATTCATGGTCATGAAATTTCCGGGTGACTTCATGGGAAATGGACTAGTCTTACTCCCTGGGGGTTTCGCCCCAACCAAAGAGTTTGGGGTCATTCTGTGGGACGGAAGAAGTCCGTTTTTTGTTGTTGTTGTTTTGTTTTGTTTTGTTTTTCAAACTCAGGGGTCCCACCAATTGAGGGATTCCATAGTAGAGCCCTGGGGAGGGGTGATTGGACAACCAGAAATCTGGTTAAAATTGGGTCCTAGGGACAGCTAGACTTGGGTTTCAGGGCGAGGGCACGGCATGTACCCCCTGAAGATCTGAAGAAATATCTCATGCATCTGAAGTCAGAGCGTGGATCAGACGTTGGCTCAGCTTGGATTTTCTTTTCATGTCGGCCCCTTCATAAAGGGAGCCGAATCTTGAGGCCGTGGAGGTTTTGCCACGTTGGGAGTGGTGGGATGCCCCCTCCAAGGATTCCTTCTGCGGGACTATAGAGACCTGTTGGACAGCTCCAGGACATCCCATATGGATGGGTCCAGACCACCGTTCGAGTATGGATGCCTGGGAAGCCCGCCTCGCATTCCAATTGTCTCCTAGCGACAAGACAGTTTAGATCTGATGGCTCTGCAGGAGCAACCGGGGTGGCTGAGTTGAAATGGACTTTCCTGAGGATGGGTCTAATGTGTGTTTGTGTCCATGAGGGCCTTGGAATGGGGCGGTGGCACCGGGACCCTGAAGTATTCTCCTAAGCTTTTGACATAGCTCCCATGCACAAGTTTCCTTGTGGAGACGAGGTTTGTTCTGATGGGTGCCTCAGGAAAACCCCAATGCTGGTATTGGAATCCAGGGTTTTGAGGAGACATGCCTGTAAAGCAAAGCAATGGATCCGATTTTGGCCTAGGGTCCTGTCTGGTTCAATCTTCTTCTCTGGGGACATCCTTCTAGGGTATGAGTGGAGTTAGATGCTCAGCTGGTGTCAGACTGCCTTTTTTTGTCCTGGGCGACCTATACTATTGGGATGGCCTCAGGGACTTTGGAGGGTTCTCCTAATTTGTACAATTTTGGACAATGGAATGGGCAGAATTCCCATGGATTGGGTAGGCACAGTCCTAATGTGTGGCTCCAGGGTCCCCAGCCTGTAGGGTATGTGGCCCAGAACTTTGAGGACAGAAGTCTGAAAACACAAACTCAGCTTATGTTTGGGGATGTAGGTATGGCAGGCCCGATCTAAAAACCATGAGAAGACATTTTCAGGATATGAAGATAGTGCGATTCTGAGACGATTGCTTCGGCTTTTGTCTCTGGATTTTGTATCAGCGATGGCCGTGGAATGTCGAGGAGGCTTCATGGGCCATGGACGAATCTTGCTCTCTGTGGATTTGGCCCAATCCCAATTGTTTTTCGTCAATCTGTTGGATGGAGGACTCCTTTTAGGGTTGTTACATCAGGTGTCCCACCAACAGAGGAATTCCAAAGCAGAGCCCTGGGGAAGAGTGAAGGGACAACACGAACTTTGGTTAAAAATTGGGGCCTAGGGGCATGGCAAACCCAATATGCTGTCTCTTCATCCAGCCACTGAGAGGCCTTACCTGAGGACTGGTCTAAGGCTGAGGGTCACAATGTGTGTTTGCTACCTATCTAGACCGCGAGCAATGGCGGGGCCTCAAGGGACACACTGCTTTCCACTACACTGAACGTTGGACAACAAGCCAACCACAAGTTTTCCTGCCATCGGGATGGAATTCTGATGTCTGCATCATTTTCAAACCCGGGCCATGATTGGAGATAAGGTCTAGGTTCTGAAGCCTGAAAACTGAGGCTGGGAAGGGATAACGACCTAAGGCCATGGCAGTTCTGAAGTTCTCAGTTTGTAGCCAGCTGTCTGGGTGGGCCCAGGAGGTCGAGGCTCAGGCTGTGACAGAAAGGGCATTATTGCCCAGGTCATCCTATATATTTTGGGTATAGCCAAGTTTCGTGCAGGTTGATCTTCATTTGGGGTTTCTAGGTAGCCCCAGAGGGCAATGTATTTCTTCTGCAGGGCAGGTAGATTGCTGCATTGTAGTTCTGGATTGCCAAACTGGAGGGCTTGTGAGCCAGTAGTCTGTGAACAGATGTCTTAGGACACAAGCAAGGCTTAGGTTCTGGGTGAGGGCATGGCAGGCACAATCTACAGACCTGAAACGAGATATCGTGCATCTGAAGTCAGGGTGAGGATCAGACGATCTCTCAGGTTGGACCTTATGTCCCTGATGGCCCCTTTATGAAGAGGGGGGTCATGTGGCCATGGGGGTTCTCTCACGATGGGAGTTCTGAGAAGCTCCCAACTGCAAAGATTCTTCTGCTGGACAATTGAGACCAGTTGGTTGGGTCCAGGCCAACGATTCCGAGCAGGGTTTTAAGGATGGATGGCGGGGTAGGCCACCTCACATTCCAATTGTCTCCTAGCAACAAGACAAGTTAGATCTGCTGGATCTCGTAGAGCAACGGAATACGCTCAGTTGAAATGGAATCTCCAGTAGATGGGTCCTAAAGTGTTTTTGTGTCTATGGAGACCTTTTAATGGGGCATTGGCACACAGGCCCTGAAGGATTCTCCTAACTTGAGGTTTTGAGACATCTTCAAAGGATAATTTTCCCATGTGGAGAAGAGATTTGTTCTGATTGCTGCCTCATGAAATCCCCATATGCTAATATTGGAAACCAGGCCTCTGAGGAGAGATACCTGTAACCAAAAGCAATGAATCTGATTCAGGCCTATGGGCCTGTCTTTTCAATCTTCTTCTCTGGGGACATCCACAAGGGACCCGCTATGGCTGTAGTTCGTCATCTCTTCCCAACCTCGGTTTTCAGGCTTCAGAACCTAGACCTTATCTCCAATCACTGCCCAGGGGTGAACGTGATGCAGAAATTAGCATTCCTCCTTCCCCATGGCCAGAAACCTTGTGGTTGGCATGTTGTCCAATGTTCAATGTGGGAAAACCTGCATTGTCGGAAAGGCCACGCCAGTGCTTGAGGGCCGCCTAGGGCACAGACATGCATTGTGTCCTGTAGCGTGAGTCCCGTATTAAAGTAACGCCTCTCAGTTGCTGGACCAAGATCCTGCATATGGGGCTTGTCATATCCATAGGCCCCCAGGCTTAACCAGAGAGCGAGTATTCCAGTTGTCAGTACCCACTGCTATGCTCCAGAATCCCTCTACTGGGGGGACACATGAAGCAGAAAACAGGACTCTTCCCTTCCCACAGAATGACCCCAAACTCTTGGGGGCTGGACAAACTACCAGAGAGGGAGACTTCTACGACCCATGAGGCAACTCCTACATTAAACGGCCATTGTGGACAAAATATCCAGAGACAATAGACTGAGCGACTGCCTCCCTCTCACCCTTCTTTCATATCCAGAGGAGCTCCCCTCACGGACTGTAGATCAGGCCTGCCATAACCTCGGCCCCAAACCTGAGCTGCGTTTGGGTTTTTGGATGTCTGTCTGCACAGCCGTGGCCCACACCGCCTCCAGGCTGGGGTCTCTGGAGCCACACCACAGAACTGTGCCTGATCTCTCCTAAGAAACTGCCCGTTCCATTGGCCACAACTCTACAAAATAGTAGAAACCACAAGGTCCCCAAGGACATCCCACTACCGCAAGCCGCACTGGACAAACAGGGGCATTATGACACCAGCAGAGCAACTACTACCTCCATGCAGACACACAGACTGATATCCGCAGAGACAGAAGATTGAACCAGACAGGCCCCTGGGCCCTATTATGATCTCTTGCTTTGGTGTCCAGGTATCACTCCTCAGAGGCCTGGTTTCGAAGACCAGCATATGGGGCTATCCTGAGGCACCAGACAGAACACCTCTCATCTCCGCATGGAAAGGTTCCTTTTTGGAGTTGTGTCAAACCCTTCGGGTTGGAGAATCCTGCAGAGTCCCTTAGCTACTGCCACATTCCAAGGTCTCCATGGCCACCAACCCACATTATGTCTCATTATCAGGAAAGTCCATTTAAACTCAGCCTTCTGGGTAGCTCACCCAAGAGCCCGCAGATTGAGCGTGCCTTGTCTCGACCAGGCAATGGGAAGGTGAGTTGGCGTTTCTCGGTATCCATGCTTAGGCCCCTGCTCTCGAGTCTTTCTGTATGGGGCATCCTGGAACCACCCAATAGTACTCGACTGTCCTGAAGAAGGAAACTTTGAAGTTTGGAGCAGCTCACAACTCCCAGCGTAGGGAAACCTCCCTGGCCTCATGACGCCCCCACCCCCTTCAGGAAGGGGCCATCATGGACACAAACTCCAGCTTGAGGCAACATCTGATACTCGCCCTGACCTCAGATGCAGGAGATCTCGATTCAGCCTCTGCTCAGTGGGCCCAAACATCGTGCTACCTTGTGTTTTCAGACTTCCTTCCTCACACTCCTGGCAAACATGTCCTCAAGACTTGGAATTCTGGAACCAAAATGAAGCCCTATGCTGGCCATCCAGAAGAAAAACGTTGCTCTATGGGGATCTCCATAAACCCCACATGAGGATCAACCTGCTCGGTTCTCGACCTCACCCCAATTGGATTGTTAGGGTTGTCCATTCATCCCTCCCCAGAGCTCTGCTTTGGAATCCCTCTTTTGGTGGGACACCTGAGGTAACAAAACTAAAAGGACTCCTCCCATCCTTCAGACTGACCCAAAACAATTGGGATTGGACCAAATTCACAGAGAGGAAGTCTCGTCCATGGCCCATGAGGCCTCCGCAAGATTCCACAGCCATCGTTGACAACAAATCCAGAGAGAAAAGTCTGAGCAAGCACCTCACACTCGCTCTTTTGTCGTATCCCGAAGAGTTCTCCTCACGGTCTGTAGATCGGGCCTGCCATACCTACTTCCCAAACCTAAGCCGAGTTTGTGTTTTCAGACTTCTGTCCCCACATTCCTGGCCCACAGACCCTTCAGGCTGGGGCCCCTGGAGCCACACATCAGGACTGTGCCTGTCCATACCACGGGAATTCTGCCCATTCCATTGTCCACAATCGTACAAATTAGGAAATACCTCCAGAGTCCCCATTGATATCCCAATAATGTAGGCCGCCCAGGACAAACAAGTGTCATCTGAAACCAGCTGACCATCTACCTCTACTCAGCGTAAATGGATGTCCCCAGAGAAGAAGATTGAATCAGACAGGCCCCTAGGCCTGAATCAGATTCATTGCTTTCGGTTACAGGTATCTCTCCTCAGAGGCCTGGTTTCCAATATTAGCATATGGGGATTTCATGAGGCAGCAATCAGAACAAATCTCTTCTCCACATGGGAAAATTATCCTTTGAAGATGTCTCAAAACCTCCAGTTAGGAGAATCCTTCAGGGCCTGTGTGCCACTGCCCCATTACAAGGTCTCCATGGACAGTCATCCACATTAGAACCCATCCGCAGGAAATTCCATTAAAACTCAGCTCCCTTGGTTGCTCCCCCAGAGCGAGCACACTGAACCTGTCTTGACTAGGAGACAATTGGAATGCGAGGCGGGCTGCCCAACCATCCATCCTTAGAGCTCTGCTCTGGCGTCGTTCCGTATGGGATGTCCTGGAGCCATCCAACAGGTCTCAAATGTCCAGCAGAAGGAATCCTTGAGTTTTGGAGCATCTCCTAACTCCCAACCTGGGAAAATCTAGATGGCTTTGTGATGCCCCCCCCATTTATGAAGGGGAAATCATGGACAGGAACTCCAACCTAAGACAACGTCTGATCTTCACCCTGAATTCAGATGCACGAGGTCTCGATGCAGCTCTACAGAGTGTGCTTTCCTTGCCCTCGCCCTGACACCTATGACTAGCTTGTGTTCTCAGACTTCCGTATCACACTCCTGGCCCCCAAGCCCTCACATTTGGAAATTCGGTACACAAAATGAAGCATTCTGCCTGCCTTCCAGAAGAAAAATTTTGACCTATGGAGTTTCTCACATAACCCGATAGAGGATAGACATACACGGCACTCAAATGTACCCAAATTAGATAGTCTAACCTGGCCACTAATACATTGTCTGATACAGAGTGAGCCCGGACCTCCTGACCAAAACCGAGACAGCTGACTGCACACTGAGAACATCACACCCACCATGGCCTTAGCTCGTTATCTCTTCCCTACCTAACTTTTCAGGCTTCAGAACTTAGACCTTAACTCCAAGTCCTGACAAGGGTTGAATGTGATGCATAAATCAGAACTCCTCCTTACCCAAGGCAAGAAGCCTTGTGGTTGGCATGTTGTCCCACGATCAGTGTAGGAGAAACCAGCATTCACCCTGAGGCCCCGCCCATTCTTGAGTGCGACGAGGGCATAAACACGCATTGTGACCCTCAGCGTGAGTCCTTTCCTCTACTAAGACCTCACAGTCGATGGACCATTAGATGTCATAATGGGCTTGACATGTCCCTAGGCCCTAATTTTTAACCAGATTTCTGGTTGTCCAGTCGACCCTCCCCAGGGCTTTACTCTGGAATCCCTCATTTGGTGGGACACCTGAGGTTAAAAAACAAAACAAAACAAAACAAAACAACAACAACAACAACAACAAAAAAAAACGGACTTCTTCCATCCCACAGAATGACCTCAAACTCTTTGGACAAGGCCAAACCCCAGAGAATAAGACTCATCCATTTCCCATGAAGTCACCCAGAAATTTCACGACCATGAGTGACACGATATCCAGAGAAAAAAACTTGAGCAAGAGCCTCACACTCGCCCTTTTTTCATATCCTGAAGAGTTCTCCTCAAGATCTGTAGATCAGTCCTGTCATACCTATGACCCGAAACATAAGCCGAGTTTGTGTTTTCAGACAACTGTCCAAACAGCCCTGGCATAAACACCCTACAGGTTCAGGCCCCTGGAGCCAACCTGAGCACAGTACTTGCCCTCTCCAAGAGAATTCTGTGTGCCCATTCCAATGGCCGCAACCCTACTAATAGGATAAACCTACAAAGTCCCTGAGGCCATTCCAATAGTGGTGGCTTCCCAGGACAAACAGGGCAATCTGGGCCCATCTGAGCACCTACCAGCACTCAGACCCGTAGACTGATGTCCCCAGACGTAAAAAGGAACGAACAGGCCCCTAGGCACCTATCGGATCCATTGCTTTGGCTTCCAGGCATCTCTCCTCAGAGGCCAGGATTTCAATAACAGCATATGGATGTTTCTTGACTCACCCATCAGAACAAAACTCATCTACACATGGGAAACTTGCACGATGGAGCTGTGTGAAAGCCTCTCTTTAGGAGAACCCTTCAGGGCCCCAGTGCCACCGCTTCAATCCAAGGTCTCCATAGACACAAAATCATATTAGGACACATCCACGGGAGAGTCCATTTCAACTGAGCCTCCTCGGTTGCTCCCCCAGATCCAGCAGATCTAACCTGTCTTGTTGCTTGGAGACAATTGGAATGCGAGGTGGGCTACCCAGCCATCCATCCTTAGAACCTTGCTCGGAATCGTTGTCCTGGTGCCAACCAAAAGGTCTCAATTGTCCTGCAGAAGAATCTTTGCAGTTGGGAGCTTCTCACAACTCCCATCGTGGGAAAAACCACATGGCCTCGTGATTCAACCCCCTTCAAGAAGGGGCCATCAGGGACAGAATGTCCAACCTGAGCGATCGTCTGATCCTCGCCCTGACTTCAGATGCACGAAATCTCGATTCAGATCTGGAGATTGTGCCTGCCATATCCTCACCCAGAATCCTAGGCCTAGCTTGGGTTCTCAGACTTCCGTCGTCAGACTACTTACCCAGAAGTCCTCCAGTTTGGCAATCCAGACTACAAAGAAGCACTCTGCCTGCCCTCCAGAAGAAAAACATTGACCTCTGGTGCTACCCAGAAACCCCAAATGAGGATCAACCTGCACGCTATTCAGCTCTACCCTAAATATATAGGCTGACTGGGCACTAATGCCCTTTCTGACACAGCCTGAGCCTGGACATCCTGGCACCACCCACACAGCTTGCCGCACACTGAGCACATCGGACCCGCCATGGCCTTAGTTCGTCATCTCTTCTCAACCTCGGTTTTCAGGCTTCAGAACCTAGACCTTATCACCAATCACGGCCCGGGTTTGAAAATGATGCAGAAATCAGAACTCTTTCCCCATGGCAAGAAACCTTGGCTTGGCATGTTGTCCAACGTTCAGTGTAGTTGAAACCAGTGTGGCCCATGAGGCCCCGCCCATGCTTGCGGGCCACATTCGTCACAAACACACATTGTGACCCACAGCCTGAGCCCAGTCCTCAGGTAAGGACTCTCAGTGGCTGGATGGAGAGACAGCATATTGGGCTTGCCATGCCCCTAGGCCCAAAATTTTTAACCGTAGTTTGGGTTGTGTCTTCACTCTTCCCCAGGGCTCTGCTTTGGAATTCCTCTTTTGGTGGGAAACCTGAGGTAACAAACCTGAAAGGAGTCCTCCCATCCCACAGATTGACGAAAAACAATTGGGATCGGGCCAAATCCACAGAGAGCAAGATTCGTCCATGGCCCATGAGGCGACCCCAACATTCCACGGCCATCGCTGATACAAAATCCAGACACAGAAGCCCGGTTTGTGTTTTCAGACAACTGTCCAAACAGCCCTGGCCTACACACCCTGCAGACTCAGGCCCTTAGAGCCAAACCTGACGACTGTGCTTGACCTCTCCAAGGGAATTGTATGTGCACATTCCAATGGCCACAACCCTACTAATAGGATAAACCTCCAAATTTCATGAGGCCATCCCAATATTTGTGGCTTCCCAGGACAAACAGGGGCAATATGGGCCCATCTGAGCACCTACCGGCACTCAGACCCGTAGACTGATGTCCCCAGAGGTAAAAAGGAACGAACAGGCCCCTAGGCACCTATCGGATCCATTGCTTTGGTTTCCAGGCATCTCTCCTCAGAGGCCTGGATTTCAATAACAGCATATGGCTGTTTCTTGACTCACCCATCAGAACAAAACTCATCTACACATGGGAAACTTGCACGATGGAGCTGTGTGAAAGCCACTCTTTAGGAGAACCCTTCACGGCCCCAGTGCCACCGCTTCATTCCAAGGTCTCCATAGACACAAAATCATATTAGGACACATCCACGGGAGAGCCCATTTCAACTCAGCCTCCTCGATTGCTCCCCCAGATCCAGCAGATCTAACCTGTCTTTTAGCTTGCAGACAATTGGAATGCGAGGTGGGCTACCCAGCCATCCTTCCTTAAAACCTTGCTTGGAATAGTTGTCCTGGAGCCAACCAACAGGTCTCAATTGTCCTGCAGAAGAATCTTTGCATTTGGGAGCTTCTCACAACTCCCATCGTGGGAAAACCCCCATGGCCTCGTGACCCACACCCTTTCAAGAAGGGGCAATCAGGGACAGAATGTGCAACCTGAGCGATCGTCTGATCCTCGCCCTGACTTCAGATGCACGTGATCTCGATTCAGGTCTGTAGATTGTGCCTGCCATATCCTCACCCAGAAACCTAGGCCTAGCTTGGGTTCTCAGACTTCCGTCCTCAGACTACTGGCCCACAAGCCCTCCAATTTGGCAATCCAGAACTACAATGCAGCACTCTGCCTGCCCTCCAGAAGAAAAATATTGCCCTCTGGGGCTACCCAGAAACCCGAAATGAGGATCAACCTGGACGCCATTCGGCTGTACCCCAAATATATAGGCTGACCTGGGCCCTAATGCCCTTTCTGACACAGCCTGAGCCTGGATATCCTGGCCCATAGGCACCTATCAGATCTATTGCTTTGTTTTCCAGGCATCTCTCCTTAGAGATCCTTTAAGCCCTTAGAGCCCTGCTCTTGCATCGTTCCTTATGGGACATCCTTGAGCCATCCAGCAGGCCTCGACTGTCACACAGGAGTCCTTGTGCATGGACCAACTCACAACTCATATCATGGAAAGCTTCCAAGGTCACATGATGCCCCCAATTTTCATGAAGGCCGATCATGGAAAGAAACTCCAACCTGAGCCAAAGTCTGATTTCGCCTTGACTTCAGATGCACGAGATCTTCATTAAGCTCTTCAGAGTGTACCTGCTGTTCCCTCACCCCAAAACCTAAGCATAGCTAGTGTTCTCAGACTTCCGTCCTCACTCTCCTGGACCACACGCCCTCCATTTTGGGATTTCCGATGACACAGTGCTGCACTCTGCCTGCCCTCTAGAAGAAAAACGTTGCCCTATGGGTCTACCCAGAAACCTCAAATGAGGATAAACCTGCATGCCACTCAACTGTACACCAATTATATAGTCTAGCCTGTGCACTAATGCCCTGTCTGACACAACCTGAGGCCTGAATTCCCAACCGACACCCAGAGAGCTTGCCGTACACTGAGAACATCTGAACTGCCATGCCCTTAGGTTGCCATCTCTTTCCAACCTGGTTTTTAGGCTACAGAAACCTAGACCTTATCACTACTCATTTCCCATGGGTGAACGTGATGCAGAAATCATAACTCCTCCTTCCCTGTCGCCAGAATCTTGTGGTTGGCATCTTATCCAAAGTTCAGTGTAGGACCCCTGTAGGGCCTACAGGAGTAGTAGTAGGGCCCCTGAGGGTAGTGTAGGGTCCCTGAGGCCCTGCCCATTCTTAAGAGCTGCGGTGGGCACAAACACACATTGGGACCCTCAGTTTGAACCCTGTCCTCAAGTAAAGCCTCTCAGTGGCTGGGCCATGAGCCCGCATATGGGGCCTGCCATGCCTCAAGTAACCCTATATTAACCAGAGATAGAGAAATCTAGTCACAGTCACCCCTACTCAGGCTCTGCTCTGGAATCCCTCTTTGGTGGGACATTTGAGGTAAGTAAACACAGAAAGGATTCCTCCCACCCACAGACTGAACCCAATCACTTGGGATTAGGCCATCCCCAGAGAGAAAGACTCCTCCATGGCCCATGAGGCCAGCCCGACATTCCACGGCCACTATTGACACAAAATCCAGAGACATAAGCCTCACCCTTAGGTCATAGCCCAAAAAATTCTCCTCATAGTCTGTAGATCGGGCCTGCCATACCTACGTCCCCAAACCGTGTTTTCAGACTACTATCCTGACATCCTTGTCCACACACCCTCCAGCCTGAGGCCCCTGGAGCCACACCTCAGGACTGTGCCTGCCCTCTCCAAGGAAATTCTTCCCATTCCATTGGCCACAACCCTACAGATTAGGAGAAACCACCAAAGTCCCAGAGGCCATTCCAATAGTGTAGGCCGCCCAGTACAAAGAGGGGTGATCTGTCACAAGCTGAGCAACGACCTCAACTCACCCGTAGACAGATATCCCAAGAGAAAGGTATTAAACTGGACAGGCCAATAGAACGTAATTTGTTCCATTGCTTTTGTTTCTAAGCATCTCTCCTCAGAGACCTGTTTTCCAATACCAGCATATGGGGGATTCCAGAGATACCAATCAGAACAAATCTTGTCTCCACATGGGAAACTTATCCTTTGGAGCTCTGTAAAAACCTCCAGTTAGGAGAAACCTTCAGGTAACCGGAGCCACCGCCCTATTCCAAGGTCTCCATGGACACAAACCGCATTATGACCATTCGGCAGGAGAGTACATTTCAACACAGCCCCGTTGATTACTC
This sequence comes from Mustela putorius furo, assembly GCF_011764305.1. NCBI lineage: Eukaryota > Metazoa > Chordata > Mammalia > Carnivora > Mustelidae > Mustela > Mustela putorius. The sequence goes on from NW_025421592.1 coordinate 94,025, forward strand.
CCCCAGAGCCAGAATATCAAACCTGCCTAGTCGATAGGAGACAACTGGAATGCAAAGCAGACTCTCTAGGCATCCATTGTTGGAATCCTGCTCTGGAGCCGTTCCATATGGGATGTCCTGGGAGCCTTCCAACAGGTCTTGACTGTACCGCAGAAGGAATCCTTGCAGATTGGAGCATCTCACAACTCCTATCGTGGGAAAACCTACATGGCCTCATGACATGCTCCCCTTTATAACAGGGCCATCATGGACAGAAACTCCAACCAGAGCCAACTTCTGATCCATTGCTTTGGTTTCTAAGTATCTCTCCTCAGAGGCCTGGTTTCCAATATCAGAATATGGGGGTTTCCTAAGGAAACAATCAGAACAGATCTCATCTCCACATGAGAAACTTGCTCTTTGGAGCTGTGTCAATACCTCAGGTTAGGAGGATCCTTCAGGGCGCTGGCACCATGGCCCAATTCCAAGGTCTCCAAGGACACAAACTTACATTATGATCCATCCTCTGGAGAGTCCATTTCAAATGAGCCCCCTCGGCTGCTCACCCAGAGCCAGCAGATCAAACCTGCCTTGTCACTAGGAGACAGTTGGAATGCGAGGTGGGCTGCCCAGGCATCCATCCTTAGATCCCTGCTCTGGAGAATTTCTTTATGGGACGTCTTGAATCCAACCAACCTGTCTTGACTGTCTCGCAGAATGAATCCTTGTGGTTTGAAGCATCACACAATCCCACTGTGAGAAAACCGCCATTTCTTCATGATGCCCCACACCTTCATAAATGGGCCATCATGGACAGAAACTCCATCCTAAGCCAAAGTCTGATCCGCGCCCTGAATTCAGAAGCACGAGATCTCGATTCAGCACTTGAGAGTGTGCCTGCTGTGCCCTCGCTCTGAAATCTAAGCCTAACTTGTATTCTCAGACTTCCGTCTTCACAATCCTGGCCACACACCTCCAGTTTGGCAATTCTGGAGACACAATGCAGCACTCTGCCTGCCCTCCAGAAGAAAAATGTTGCTCTATAGGGCTAACCAGAAACGCCAAATGAGTAACAACCTGCATGCCACTCGTCCATACCCCAATTATACAATCTAGCCTGTGCACTAAAGCCCTGTCTGACACAGCCTGAAGGCAGACCTCCATGCCAACACCCAGACAGCTGGCCGTACACTGAGCATATCAAACCCACAATGGCTTTCGGCCATCATATCTACCCAACCTCAGTTTTCACCTTCAGAACCTAGACCTTATCTCCACTCACTGCTCAGGAGTGAACGTGATACAAGAATCAGAACTTCTCCTTCGCCATGGCAAGTAACCTTGTGGTTGGCATGTGGTCCAGCGTTCATTGTAGGAGAAAGCAGCATGGACTATGAGGCCCCACCTATCCCTGAGGGCTACAATTTGCACAAACACACATTGTGACCCTCAGCGTGAGCCCTATCCTCATGTAAAGCCTCTTAGTGACTGGAACAACAGCCCACATATGGGGCTTGCCAAGCCCCTAGTCCCCCAATCTCAAACAGAGTTAGAGATGTCTAGTCACCCCTACTCAGGGCTCTGCTCTGGAATCCCTCTTTGGTGGGACACCTGAGGTAAAAAAAAAAAAAAAATACAGAAAGGAGTCTTCCCATCCACAGAATGATCCCAACAACTGGGGATCAGGCCAAATCACCAGAGAAAGACTTGTCCATGTCCCTTGAGGACACCCCGACATTCCACGGCCACCGTAGGCACAAAATCCAGAGACAAGAGCCTGAGCAAACGGCACATACTCGCCCTTTGTTCATAGCCCGGAAAATTCTCATGGTCTGTAGATCGAGCCTTCATACATACATCCCCAAACGTAAGCTGAGTATGTGTTTTCAGACTTCTGTCCCCACAGTCCTGGCCCACACACCATCCAAGCTGGGGCCCCTGGAGCCACACCTGAGGACTGTGGCTTCCCTCTCCAGGGGAATTCTGCCATTTCCTTTGGCCACAACCCTATAGATTATGAGCAACCTCCAAACTCCCTGAGGCCATCCCAATAGTTTTGGCTGCCCAGGACAAGCAGGGATGATCTTTCACAAGTTAGGAAACTACCTCCACTCAGACCCAGAGACAGATATCCCCATAGAATAAGATTGAACTGCACAGGCACTTAGGCCCTAATCAGATCCATTGCTTTTGTTTCCAGGCATCTCTCCTCAGAGGCCTGGTTACCAATACCAGCAAATGGGGGATTACTGAGGCACTCATAGAAAAATCTCGTCTCCACATAGGAAATGTACTCTTTGGAGCTCTATAAAAACCTCTGTTTATGAGAATCTTTCAGGGCCCCGGATCAAGCGCCCCATTCCAAGGTCTCCATGGACTTAAACCCACATTATGATCTATCCTCCGTAGAGTCCATGTCAACTCATCCCCCTTGGTTTCTCCCCCAGGGCCTGCAGATCAAACCTGCCTTGTTGCTAGGAGACAACTAGAATGGGAGGCGGCTGCCCAGGCATCCATCCTTAGAACACTACTCTGGAGTCGTTCCATATGGGACATCCTAGGGCCATCCAACAGGTCTCAAGTGTCCCACAGAAGGAATCTTTGTAGTCTGGTGCATCTCACAACTCCCATTGTGGGAAAATTTTCATGGCCTCTTGAGACGCTCCACTTTATAAAGGGGACATCATGGACAGAAACTCCAACCTAAGCAAACGTCTGATATTCGCTCTGGCTTCAGGTGCATGAGATCTTGATTCAGCTCTGCAGAGTGTGCCTTCTGTGCCCTCACCCCACTAACTAAGCCTAGCTTGTGTTCTCAGACTACTGTCCTCACACCCCTGGCCCAAAAGCCCTACATTTTGGCAATACTGGGGCCACAATGCAGCACTCTGCCTGCCCTCCAGAAGAAAAACGTTGCATTATGGCGCTACCTAGAAACCCGAATGAGGATCAATTGAATGCCACTCGACTGCACCCCAAATATACAGAATACCCTGTCTAATGCCCTGTCTGACACAGCATGAGCCCATACCTCCAGACCTACGCTCAACAGCTAGCCACACACTGAGCTCATTGTACCCATCAGGTCCTTAGGTCTTCATCTCTTCCCAACCTCGATTTTCGGGTTTCAGAACCTAGACCTAAACTCCAATCACTGTCCAGGGGTGAACGTGATGCAGAAATCACAACCCTTCCTTCGCCATGGCCGGAAAACTTGTGGTTGGCATATTCTCCAACGTTCAGTGTAGGAGAATCCAGCGTGGCCCATGAGGCCCTTCCCATGCTTGAGGGCCTTGTTGGGCACAAATAGGCATTGTGACCCTCAGCATGAGCCCTGTCCTCAAGGAAGACCTCTCAGTGTCTGAATCAAGAGCCCACATATAGGACTTGCCATGCCCCTAGGCCCCCAAACTGAAACAGAGGTGGGGTTATCCAGTTGACCCTACCAAGGACTCTGCTCTGGAATCCCTCTTTTATTGGCACTTGAGGTACATAAAATAAAATTAAAAAAAAGAAAGGACACCTCCCATCCCACAGAATGTACCCAAACTCTTGGGATTGGGTCAAATCCTCAGAGAAGGAAAGCCGTCCACAATCCATGAGGCCACGCCAGCTTTCGACGCACATTTTTGACACAAATCCAGAGACAAAACCTGAGCAAGCACCTCAAACTCACCCTTTTTCATATCCCGAAGTGTTATCACGGTCTGTAGATTGGGCGTGCAATACCTATGTCCCCAATCCTAAGCGGAATTTGTGTTTTCAGACTTCTGTCCCCACAGGCCTGGCCCACACACCCTCAAGGCAGGGCCAAACTCAGAACTGTGCCTGCCCTCTCCAGGGGATTTCTCCCCATTCCATTGGCCACAACCCTATAGATTAGGAAAAAACTCCAAAATCCCGAGGCCATTCCCAATATTATAGGCTGCCCAGGACAAACAGGGGCGATCTGACACAAGCCGAGCAACTACCTCCCCTCAGATCCATAGACACGTATCCCCAGGAAGGAGATTGAACCGGACAGGCACCTAGGCCCTAATCATATCCATTGCTTTTGTTTCCAGGCATCTCTCCTCAGAGTCCTGGTTTCCAATACCAGCATATGGGAGATTCCTTAGGCACTCATCAAAACAATTCTCTTCTCTACATAGGAAACGTACTCTTTAGAGCTCCATCAAAACCTCCGGTTATGAACATCCCTCAAGGCCCCGGATCAAGCACCCCATTCCAAGGTCTCCATGGACACATGCACATTATGACCCATCCTCAACTCACCCATTTCAACACACCCGCCTCGGTTACTCCCCGAGATCCAGCAGATCGAACTTGCCTTGGCGCTATGAGACACCTGGAATGGGAGGCAGGCTGCCCAGGCATCCATCCTTAGAACCCTGCTCTGGATAACTTCCTTATGGGATGTCCTGGAGCCATCCAGCAGGTCTCGACTGTCCCACGGAAGGAATCATTGCGGTTTGGAGCTTCTCACAATTCCCATCGTGGGAAAACCTCCATGGCCTCGTGACACCCTCCCCTTCATGAAGGGGCCGTCATGGACAGAAACTCCAACCTGAGCCAACGTCTGATCCTAGCTCTGTCTTCAGGTACACGGGATCCCGAATCATCTCTGCAGAGGGTTCCTGCCGTCCCCTCACCCCGAAATCTAAGTCTGGCTTGTGTTCTCAGAATTTTTTCCTCACACTCCTGGCCCACAAGCCTTCCAGTTTGGGAATTTGGAGCCACTATGTGGCACTGTGTCTTCCTTCCAGAAGAAAAACGTTGCCCTCTGGGGCTACCCAGTAACCACAAATGAGTACCAACCTGCACGAAACTCGACTGCACCCCAATGATACAGTCTAGCCTGGGCACTAATTCCCTGTCTGCCACAGCCTGAGGCTGCATCTCCCAACCCACACTCAACAGCTGGCCGAACACTGAGCACATCAGTCACACCATGGCCTTAGGTCTTCTTCTCTTCCCAACCTCAGTTTTCAGGCTTCAGAACCTAGACCTTAAATCCAATCACAGTCCAGGAGTGAAAGTGTTGCAGAAATTAGAACTCCTTCTTCCCTATGGCCAGAAAACTTGTGGTTGCCATATTGTGCAACGTTCAGTGTAGGAGAAACCAGCATGGTACATTAGGCCACGCCCTGACTTGAGGGGCTCCTTGGGCACAAAAACACATTGTGAAACTCAATGTGAGCCCTATGCTCAAGGAAGGCCTCTCAGTGTCTGGACCAAGAGCCCACATATGGGGCTTGCCTTGTTCTTAGGTCCCAATGTTATCCAGAGTTCTGGTTGTCCAGTCGCCCCTCCCCAGCACTCTGCTGTGGAATCCCTCTTTTGGTGGTCCACCTGAGGTAAAAAAAAAAAAAAAAAAAAGGCCTCCTCCCGTCCCGCCGATTGACCCCAAACTCTTCGGATTGGGTCACATCCCCAGAAGGGAGCCTCATCGATGACCCATGAGGACACCCGGACATTCCATGGCAATCGGTGACACATATCCAGAAAAAAATAAGCATGAGCAAGCACCTCACTTTCGCCCTTTGTTCATATCCCGAAGAGTTCTCCTCACGGTCTATATATCGGGCCGGCCATACCTACAGACCCAAACCTAAGTGGAGTTTGTGTTTTCAGACTTTTGTCCAAATAGCCCTGGACCACACACGCTCCACACTTAGGTCCCTGGAGCCACATCTCAGGACTGTGCCTCCCTTTCAAGAGAATTCTTCCCATTCCATTGGCCACTACCTTGCAAATTAGGAAAAACCTCCAAAGTTACCGAGGCCATCCCAAAGTTTAGGCCGCCCAGGACAAACAGGTGTGATCTCAAACCAGCTGAGCAACTACCTCCACTCAGACAAAAGATGTCCCCAGAGAAGAATATTGAACCGGACAGGCCCCTAGGCGCTAATCAGATCCATTGCTTTGGTTTCCAGGCATCTCTCCTCAGAGGCCTCATTTCCAATACCAGCAATGGTGGTTTCCTGAGGCACCAATAAGAACAAATCTCGTCTCCCCATGGAAAACTTGCTCATTGGAGCTTTGTTATAACCTCTGGTTAGGAGAATCCTTCAGGGCCCTGGTGCCACTGCCCCATACCAAAGTCTCAATGACTCAAACCAACATTAAGACCATCCAGTTTGGGCATTCCAAAGCCACAATGCAGCACTCTGCCTGCCCTCCAGGAGAAAAACTTTGCCCTATGCTGCTAATAAAAAAACTATGCCACTCGACTGTAAAGCAATTATACAGCCTACCCTGAATACGAATGCCCTGTCTGGCACAGCCTGAGACAAGACATCCCAAACGACACCTAGACAGCTGGCTCCAACCTCAACACAAGGGACCCGTTATGGCTGTAGTTCGTCATCTCTTCCCAACCTCGGTTTTCAGGCTTCAGAACCTAGACCTTATCTCCAATCACTGCCCAGGGGTGAACGTGATGCAGAAATTAGAATTCCTCCTTCCCCATGGCCAGAAACCTTGTGGTTGGCATGTTGTCCAACGTTCAATGTGCGAAAACCTGCATTGTCGGAAAGGCCACGCCAGTGCTTGAGGGCCGCCTAGGGCACAGACATGCATTGTGACCTGTAGCGTGAGTCCCGTATTAAAGTAACGCCTCTCAGTGGCTGGACCAAGATCCTGCATATGGGGCTTGTCATATCCATAGCCCCCCAGGCTTAACCAGAGAGCGAGTATTCCAGTTGTCAGTACCCACCGCTATGCTCCAGAATCCCTCTACTGGGGGGACACATGAAGCAGAAAACAGGACTCTTCCCTTCCCACAGAATGACCCCAAACTCTTGGGGGCTGGACAAACTACCAGAGAGGGAGACTTCTACGACCCATGAGGCAACTCCTACATTAAACAGCCATTGTGGACAAAATATCCAGATACAAAAGACTGAGCGACTGCCTCCCTCTCACCCTTCTTTCATATCCAGAGGAACTCCCCTCACGGACTTTAGATCAGGCCTGCCATAACCTCGGCTCCAAACCTGAGCTGAGTTTGGGTTTTTGGATGTCTGTCTGCACAGCCGTGGCCCACACCGCCTCCAGGCTGGGGTCTCTGGAGCCACACCACAGAACTGTGCCTGTCTCTCCTAAGAACCTGCCCGTTCCATTGGCCACAACTCTACAAAATAGTAGAAACCTCAAGGTCCCCAAGGACATCCCACTACCGCAAGCCGCACTGGACAAACAGGGGCATTATGACACCAGCTGAGCAACTACTACCTCCATGCAGACACACAGACTGATATCCGCAGAGACAGAAGATTGAACCAGACAGGCCCCTAGGCCCTATTATGAACTCTGGCTTTGGTGTCCAGGTATCACTCCTCAGAGGCCTGGGTTCGAAGACCATCATATGGGGCTATCCTGAGGCACCAGACAGAACACCTCTCATCTCCACATGGAAAGCTTCCTTGTTGGAGTTGTGTCAAACCCTTCGGGTTGGAGAATCCTGCAGAGTCCCTTAGCTACTGCCACATTCCAAGGTCTCCATGGCCACCAACCCACATTATGACTCATCCTCAGGAAAGTCCATTTAAACTCAGCCTTCTGGGTAGCTCACCCAAGAGCCCGCAGATTGAGCGTGCCTTGTCTCGACCAGTCAATGGGAAGTTGAGTTTGCGTTTCTCGGCATCCATGCTTAGACCCCTGGTCCCGAGTCTTTCTGTATGGGGCATCCTGGAACCATCCAATAGTACTCGACGGTCCTGAGGAAGGAAACTTTGAAGTTTGGAGCAGCTCACAACTCCCAGCGTAGGGAAACCTCCCTGGCCTCATGATGCCCCCACCCCCTTCAGGAAGGGGCCGACATGGACACAAACTCCAGCTTGAGGCAACATCTGATACTCGCCCTGACCTCAGATGCAGGAGATCTCGATTCAGCCTCTGCACAGTGGGCCCAAACCTCGTGCTACCTTGTGTTTTCAGACTTCCTTCCTCACACTCCTGGCAAACATGTCCTCAAGACTTGGAATTCTGGAACCATAATGCAGCCCTATGCTGGCCCTCCAGAAGAAAAACGTTGCTCTATGGGGATCTCCATAAACCCCAAATGAGGATCAACCTGCTCGGTTCTGACCTCACCCCAATTGGATTGTTCGGGTTGTCCATTCATCCCTCCCCAGAGCTCTGCTTTGGAATCCCTCTTTTGGTGGGACACCTGAGGTAACAAAACTAAAAGGACTCCTCCCATCCTTCAGATTGACCCAAAACAATTGGGATTGGACCAAATTCACAGAGAGGAAGTCTCGTCCATGGCCCATGAGGCCTCCCCGAGATTCCACAACCATCGTTGACAACAAATCCAGAGACAAAAGTCTGAGCAAGCGCCTCACACTCGCTCTTTTGTCATATCCCGAAGAGTTCTCCTCACGGTCTGTAGATCGGGCCTGCCATACCTACTTCCCAAACCTAAGCCGAGTTTGTGTTTTCAGACTTCTGTCCCCACATTCCTGGCCCACAGACCCTTCAGGCTGGGGCCCCTGGAGACACACATCAGGACTGTGCCTGTCCATACCACGGGAATTCTGCCCATTCCATTGTCCACAATCGTACAAATTAGGAAAAACCTCCAGAGTCCCTAAGGACATCCCAATAGTGTAGGCCGCCCACGACAAACAAGGGTCATCTGAAACCAGCTGACCATCTACCTCTACTCAGCGTAGATTGATGTCCCCAGAGAAGAAGATTGAATCAGACAGGCCCCTAGGCCTGAATAAGATTCATTGCTTTCGGTTACAGGTATCTCTCCTCAGAGGCCTGGTTTCCAATATTAGCATATGGGGATTTCATGAGGCAGCAATCAGAACAAATCTCTTCTCCACATGGGAAAATTATCCTTTGAAGATGTCTCAAACCTCCAGTTAGGAGAATCCTTCAGGGCCTGTGTGCTACTACCCCATTACAAGGTCTCCATGGACAGAAATCCACATTAGAACCCATCCGCAGGAAATTCCATTTCAACTCAGCTCCCTTGGTTGCTCCCCCAGAGCGAGCAGACTGAACCTGTCTTGACTAGGAGACAATTGGAATGCGAGGCGGGCTGGCCAACCATCCATCCTTAGAGCTCTGCTCTGGCGTCGTTCCTTATGGGATGTCCTGGAGCCATCCAACAGGTCTCAAATGTCCAGCAGAAGGAATCCTTGAGTTTTGGAGCATCTCACAATTCCATCCTGGGAAAATCTAGATGGCTTTGTGATGCCCCCCCCCATTTATGAAGGGGAAATCATGGACAGGAACTCCAACCTAAGCCAACGTCTGATCTTCACCCTGAATTCAGATGCACGAGATCTCGATGCAGCTCTGCAGAGTGTGCTTTCCTTGCCCTCGCCCTGAAACCTATGACTAGCTTGTGTTCTCAGACTTCCGTCCTCACACTCCTGGCCCCCAAGCCCTCACATTTGGAAATTCGGGACACAAAATGAAGCATTCTGCCTGCCTTCCAGAACAAAAATTTTGACCTATGGAGTTTCTCACATAACCCAAATGAGGATAGACATACACGGCACTCGAGTGTACCCAAATTTGATAGTCTAACCTGGCCACTAATACACTGTCTGATAAGGAGTGAGCCCGGACCTCCTGAACAAAACCGAGACAGCTGACTACACACTGAGAACATCACACCCGCCATGGTCTTAGCTCATTATCTCTTCCCAACCTACCTTTTCAGGCTTCAGAACTTTGACCTTAACTCCAAGCCCTGACAAGGGTTGAATATGATGCAGAAATCAGAACTCCTCCTTACCCAAGGCAAGAAGCCTTGTGGTTGGAAAGTTGTCCAACGATCAGTGTAGGAGAAACCAGCATTCACCCTGAGGCCCCGCCCAGTCCTGAGTGCGACGAGGGCATAAACACGCATTGTGACACTCAGCGTGAGTCCTGTCCTCTAGTAAGTCCTCACAGTGGCTGGACCATTAGATGTCATAATGGGCTTGACATGTCCCTAGGCCCCAATTTTTAACCAGATTTCTGGTTGTCCAGGTGCCACTCCCCAGGGCTTTACTCTGGAATCCCTCATTTGGTGGGACACCTGAGGTTAAAAAACAAAACAAAACAACAACAACAAAAAAAAAAAAAAAAACGGACTTCTTCCATCCAAAAGAATGACCTCAAACTCTTTGGACAAGGCCAAACCCCAGAGAATAAGACTCGACTATTTCCCATGAAGTCACCCGGAAATTTCACGACCATGAGTGACACGATATCCAGAGACAAAAATTTGAGCAAGAGCCTCACACTCGCCCTTTTTTCATATCCTGAAGAGTTCTCCTCATGGTCTGTAGATCAGTCCTGCCATACCTATGACCCGAAACATAAGCCTATTTTGTGTTTTCAGACAATTGTCCAAACACTCCTGGCCTAAACACCATACAGGTTCAGGCCCCTGGAGCCAACCGGAGGACTGTACTTGCCCTCTCCAAGGGAATTATGTGTGCCCATTCCAATGGCCACAACACTACTAATAGGATAAACCTCCAAAATTCCTGAGGCCATCCCAGTAGTGGTGGCTTCCCAGGACAAACAGGAGTAATCTGGGCCCATCCGAGAACCTACCTGCACTCTGACCCGTAGACTGATGTTCCTAGAGGTAAAAAGGAACGAACAGGCCCCTAGGCACCTATCGGATCCTTTGCTTTGGTTTCCAGGCATCTCTCCTCAGAGGCCTGGATTTCAATACCAGCATATGGCTGTTTCTTGCCTCACACTTCAGTACAAATCTCATCTACACATGGGAAACTTGCACGTGGGAGCTTTGTCAAAGCCTCTGTTTAGGAGAAACCTTCAGGACCCCAGTGCCACTGCTTCATTCCAAGGTCTCCATAGACACAAAAACACATTAGGACCCATGCACAGGAGAGTCCATTTCAACTGAGCGTATTCGGTTGCTCCGCGAGATCCTGCAGATCTAAATTGTCTTGTTGCTAGGAGACTATTGGAATGCGAGGTGGCCTACCCCGCCATCGATCCTTAAAACCCTGCTAGGAATCATTGGCCTGGAGCCAAACAACAGGTCTCATTTGTCGTGCAGAAGTATCTTTGAAGTTGGGAGCTTCTCACAACTCCCATCGTGAGAAATCACCCATGGCCTCGTGATACCCCCCCCCCTTCATGAAGGGGCCCTCAGGGACATAAGGTCTAACCTGAGTGATAGTCTGATCCTCACCCTGACTTCAGATGCACGAGATTTCGGTTCAGGTCTGTAGATTGTGCCTGCCATGTCCTCACCAGAAACCTAAGCCTAGCTTGTGTCTTCAGACTTCCATCCTCAGACTAATGGCCCACAAGCCCTCCAGTTTGGCAATCCACAATTATAATGCAGCACTCTACCTGCCCTCCAGAAGAAAAACATTGCCTTCTAGGGCTTCCCAGAAACCCCAAATGAAGATCAACCTGCACGCCACTTGGCTGTACCAAAAATATATAGGCTGACATGGGCAATAATGCCCTTTCTGACAGAGGCTGAGCCTAGACCTCCTGGCTAACCCATACAGTTGGCCGCTCACTGAGCACATCGGACCAGCCATTCCCTTAGGTCGTTATCTCTTCCCAGCCTCGGTTTTTAGGATTTAGAACCTAGACCTTATCTCCAATCACTGCCCATGTTTGAAAATGATGCAGAAATCAGAACTCCTTCCCGATGGCAAGAAAACTTGTGGTAGGCTTGTTGTATAATGTTCAGTGTAGTGGATACCTGTGTGTCCGATGAGGCCCCACCATTGCTCGCAACCTTAGCCCAGTCCTCAGGTAAGGCCTCTCAGTGGCTGGATGAAGAGACAGCATATTGGGCTTGCCATGCCCCTAGGCCCCAATTTTTAACCATAGTTCGGGTTGTCCCTTCACTCTTCCCCAGGGCTCTGCTTTGGAATTCCGCTTTTGGTGGGACACCTGAGGTAACAACCCTGAAAGGAGCACTCCATCCAACAGATTGACAAAAAACAATTGGGATCGGGCCAAATCCACAGAGAGCAAGATTCGACCATGGCCCATGAGGCCTCCTCGACATTCCACGGCCATCACTGATACAAAATCCAGAGACAAAAGCCGGAGCAAGCGCCTCAGACTCGCACTATCTTCATATCCTGAAGATGTCTTCTCATGGTTTGTAGATCGGGCCTGCCATACCTACGTCCCCAAACATAAGCTGAGTTTGTGTTTTCAGACTTCTGTCCTCAAAGTCCTGGGCCACACACAATCCAGGCTGGGGACCCTGGAGCCACACATTTGGACTGTGCCTACCCAATCCATGGGAATTCTGCCCATTCCATTGTCCAAAATCGTACAAATTAGCAGAACCCTCCAAAGTCCCTGAGGCCATCCCAATAGTATAGGTCACCCAGGACAAAAAGGTCAGTCTGTCACCAGCTGAGCATCTACCTCCACTCATACCCTAGATGGATGTCCCCAGAGAAGAAGATTGAACCAGACAGGACCCTAGGCCAAAATCGGATCCATTGCTTTGGTTTACAGGCATGTCTCCTCAAAACCCTGGATTCCAATACCAGCATTGGGGTTTTCCTGAGGCACCCATCAGAACCAAACTCGTCTCCACAAGGAAACTTGTGCATGGGAGCTATTTCAGAAGCTTAGGAGTATACTTCAGGGTCCCGGTGCCACCGCCACATTCAAAGACCCTCATGGACACAAACACACATTAGACCCATCCTCAGGAAAGTCCATTTCAACTCAGCCACCCTGGTTGCTCCCGCAGACCCATCAGATCTAAACTGTCTTGTCCCTAGGAGACAAGTGGAATGCGAGGCGGGCTACCCATGCATCCATCCTCGAACGTTGGTCTGGACTCATCCATATGGGATGTCCTGGGGCTTTCCAACAAGTCTCAATTGTCCCGCAGCAGGAATCCTAGGAGGGGGCATCCCACCACTCCAAACGTGGGAAAACCTCCACGGCCTCGAGATTCGGCTCCCTTCATGAAGGGGCCGTCATGAACAGAAAATCCAAGCTGAGCCAACGTCTGATCCTCGCTCTAACTTCAGATGCATGAGTTATGTCTTCAGATCTTCAGGAGGTATATGCCGTGCCCTCGACCTGAATCCCAAGTCTAGCTTGTGTTCTCAGACTTCCGTCCTCACACTCCTGGCCCCGAAGCCCACAAGTTTGGCAATCCGGACCATCATTGCAGCACTCTGCCTGCCCTCTAGAAACAAAATATTGCCTAATGAGCTGCCCGGGAACATTAAATGAGAATAAACCTACACGGCACTCGAATGTATCCATATTATATAGTCTAACCTGGGCACTAATGCACTGCCAGACACAACCTGAGCGGGGACACCTGAGCAACACCCCGACACTGACCGCACCCTGAGCCCATAAGACCCACAGTGGCCTTAGGTCATCATTTCTTCCCTACCTAAATTTTCAGGCTTCAAAACCTGGACCTTATCTCCAATCACTGCCCAGGGGTGAGTGTGATGCAGAAATCAGACTCCTCTTTATCCACAGCAAGAAACCTTGTGGTTGCCATGTTGTCCAAGGTTCAGTGTAGGAGAAACCAGCATTCACCCGGAGGTCCCGCCCATTCTTGAGTGCGACGAGGGCATAAACACGCATTGTGACCCTCAGCGTGAGTCCTGTCCTCTAGTAAGTCCTTTCAGTGTCTAAACCATTAGATGCCATAACGGTTTGACGTGTCCAAAGGCCCCAAATTTAAACCAGATTTCTGGTTGTCCAATCGCCCCTCCCCAGGGATCTACTCTGGAATCCCTCATTTGGTGGGACAACTGAGTTTGAAAAACAAAACAAAACAAAACAACAACAACAAAAAAACGGACTTCTTCCATCCCAAAGAATGACCACAAACTCTTTGGAAGGGGCCAAACCCCCATAGAGTAAGACTCGTCCATTTCCCATGAAGTCACCCGGATATTTCATGACCATGAATGGCACGATATCCAGTTATAAAAACTTGAGCAAGAGCCTAACACTCGCCCTTTTTTCATATCCCGAAGAGTTCTCCTCATGGTCTGTAGATCAGTCCTGCCATACCTATGACCTGAAACATAATCAGAGTTTGTGTTTTCAGACAATTTTCCAAACAGCCCAGGCCTACACACCCTACAGGCTCAGACCCCTGGAGCCAACCTGAGGACTGTACTTGCCCTCTCGAAGGTAATTCTGTGTGCCCATTCCAATGGCCACAACCCTACTAATAGGATAAACCTTCAAAGTCCCTGAGGCCATCCCAATAGTGGTGGCTTCTCAGGACAAACAGGAGCAATCTGAGCCCATCGGAGAACCTACCTGCACTCAGACTCGTAGACTGATATCCCCAGAGTTAAAAAGGAACGAACAGGCCCCTAGGCCCTAATCGGATACATTGCTTTGGTTTCCAGGCATCTTCCTCAGAGGCCTGGATTTCAGTACCAGTATATGGATGTTTCTTGACTCACCCATCAGAACAAAACTCATCTACACATGGGAAAAATACACGTGGGAGGTGTGTCAAAGCCTCTTTTTAGGAGAAACCTTCAGGGCCCCAGTGCCACCGCTTCATTCCAAGGTCTCCATAGACACAAAAACACATTAGGACCCATCCACAGGAGAGTCCATTTCACCTCAGCATATACGGTTGCTCCGCGAGATCCAGCAGATCTAACTTGTCTTGTTGCTAGGAGACAATTGGAATGCGAGGTGTCCTACCTCCCCATCCATCCTTAGAACCCTGCTCAGAATCATTGGCCTGGTGCCAACCAACAGGTCTCAATTGTCCTACAGAAGAATCTTTGCAGTTGGGAGCTTCTCACAACTCCCATCGTGAGAAATCCCCATGGCCTCGTGATCCCCCCCCCCCCCGCTTCATGAAGGGGCCATCAGGGACATAAGGTCCTACCTGAGAAATAGTCTGATCCTCACCCTGACTTCAGATGCACGAGATCTCGATTCAGGTCTGTATATTTTGCCTGCCATGTTCTCACCCAGAAACCTAAGCCTAGCTTGTGTCCTCAGACTTCGGTCCTCAGACTAATGGCCATAAGCCCTCCAGTTTGGCAATCCAGAATTACAATGCAGCACACTGCTTGCGCTCCAAAAGAAAAAAATTGCCCTCTGGCGCTACATAGAAACCCCAAATGAATATCAACCTGCAAGCCACTTGGCTGTACCCAAAATATATAGGCTGACCTGGGCAATAATGCCCTTTCTGACAGAGTCTGAGCCTGGACCTCCTGTCCCCACCCAGACAGCTTGCCGCTCACTGAGCACATCGGACCAGCCATTGCCTTAGGTCGTTATCTCTTCCCAACCTCGGTTTTCAGGATTCAGATCCTAGACCTTATCTCCAATCACTGCCCAGGTTTGAAAATGATGCATAAATCAGAACTCCTGCCCAATGGCAAGAACCTTGTGGTTGGCTTGTTGTCCAACGTTCAGTGTAGTGGAAACCTGTTTGTCCGATGAGGCCTCGCCATTGCTCGCAGGCCACATAGGTGGCAAACTCACATTGTGACATTCAGCCTTAGCCCATTCCTCAGGTAAGGCCTCTCAGTGGCTGGATGAAGAGACAGCATATTGGGCTTGCAATGCCCCAAGGCCCCAATTTTTAACCATAGTTCGTGTTGTCCCTTCACTCTTCCCCAGGGCTCTGCTTTGGAATTCCGCTTTTGGTGGGACACCTGAGGTAACAACCCTGAAAGGAGTACTCCATCCAACAGATTGACGAAAAACAATTGGGATCGGGCCAAATCCACAGAGAGGAAGATTCGTCCATGGCCCATGAGGCATCCTCGACATTCCACGGCCATCGCGGAAACAAAATCCAGAGACAAAAGCCTGAGCAAGCGCCTCAGACTCGCACTATCTTCATATCCTGAAGATGTCTTCTCATGGTTTGTAGATCGGGCCTGCCATACCTACGTCCCCAAACATAAGCTGAGATTGTGTTTTCAGACTTCTGTCCTCAAAGTCCTGGGCCACACACCATCCAGGCTGGGGACCCTGGAGCCACACATTAGGACTGTGCCTACCCAATCCATGGGAATTCTGCCCATTCCATTGTCCAAAATCGTACAAATTAAGAGAACCCTCCAATGTCCCTGAGGCCATCCCAATAGTATAGGTCGCCAGGGACAAAAAAGGTCAGTCTGACACCAGCTGAGCATCTACCTCCACTCATACCCTAGATGGATGTCCCCAGAGAAGAAGATTGAACCAGACAGGACCCTAGGCCAAAATCGGATCCATTGCTTTGGTTTACAGGCATGTCTCCTCAAAACCCTGGATTCCAATACCAGCATTGTGGTTTTCCTGAGGCACCCATCAGAACCAAACTCGTCTCCACAAGGAAACTTGTGCATGGGAGCTATGTCAGAAGCTTAGGAGAATACTTCAGGGTCCCGGTGCCACCGCCCCATTCCAAGGCCCTCATGGACACAAACACACATTCGACCCGTCCTTAGGAAAGTCCATTTCAACTCAGCCACCCTGGTTGCTCCCGCAGAGCCATCAGATCTAAACTGTCTTGTCACTAGGAGATAATTGGAATGCGAGGCGGGCTTCCCAGGCATCCATCCTTGAACGTTGGTCTGGACTCATCCATATGGGATGTCCTGGAGCTGTCCAACAGGACTCAATTGTCCCGCAGAAGGAATCCTTGGAGGGGGCATCCCACCACTCCCAACGTGGGAAAACCTCCACGCTCTCGAGAATCCTCTTCCTTCCTGAAGGGGCCATCATGAACAAAAATCCAAGCTGAGCCAACGTCTGATCCTCGCTCTGACTTCAGGAGCATGAGATATTGCTTCAGATCTTCAGGGGGTACATGCCGTGCCCTCGTCCTGAAACCCAAGTCTAGCTTGTGTTCTCAGACTTCCATCCTCACACTCCTGGCCCCGAAGCACACAAATTTGGCAATTCCGGACCATCATTGCAGCACTCTGCCTGCCTTCTAGAAAAAATATATTGCCTAATGAGCTGCCCCGGCAGCTGAAATGAGAATAAACCTACAAGGCACTCGAATGTACCCAAATTATAGAGTCTAACCTGGGCAGTAATGCACTGTCTGACACAACCTGAGCCGGGACCTCAGGAGAAACACCCAGACAGCTGACCGCACACTGAGCACATCAGACCCGCCATGGCCTTAGGTCAACATCTCTGCCCTACCTCAGTTTTCAGGTTCAGAACCTAGACCTTATCTCCAATCACTGCCCAGGGGTGACTGTGATGCAGAAATCAGAACTCCTGCTTACCCATGGCAAGAAACCTTTTGGTTGCCATGTTGTCCTACGTTGAAGTTAGGAGAAACCAGCATTCACCCTGTGGCCCCGCCCATTCTTGAGTGCGACGAGGGCATAAAATCGCATTGTGAACCTCAGCGTGGTTCCTGTCCTCTAGTACGTCCTCTCAGTGGCTGGACCATTACATGTCATAATGGGATTGACATGTCCCTAGGCAACAATTTTATCCAGATTTATGGTTGTCTGTCGCCCCTACCCAGGGCTCTACTCTGGAATCCCTCATTTGGTGGGACACCTGAGGTTGAAAAACAAAACAAAACAAATCAACAACAACAAAACAACGGACTTCGTCCATCCCACAGAGTGAGCCCAAAATCCTTGGTTGGGGCCAAACCCTCAGAGAGTAAGACTCGTCTATTTCCCATGAAGTCACCCGGAAATTTCAAGACCATGAGTGACACGATATCTAGAGACAAAAACTTGAGCAAGAGCCACACACTCGCCCATTTTTCATATCCCAAAGAGTTCTCCTCATGGTCTGTAGATCAGTCCTGCCATACCTATGACCTGAAACATAAGCCGAGTTTGTGTTTTCAGAAAACTGTCCCAACAGCTCTGGCCTACACGCCCTACAGGCTCAGGCCCATGAGGCCAAACCTGACGATTGTGTTTGCCCTTTCCATGGGAATTGTATGTGACATTCCAATGGCCACAACCCTACTAATAGGATAAACCTCCAAAATTCCTGAGGCCATCCAAATAGTTGTGGCTTTCCAGGACAAACAGGGCAATCTGAAGCCATCTGAGCACCTACCTGCACTCAGACCCGTAGACTGATGTCCCCAGATGTAATAAGGAGTGAACAGGCAGCTAGGCACCTATCTGATCCATTGCTTTGGTTTGCAGGCATCTCTCCTCAGAGGCTTAGATTTCAAAACCAGCATATGGCTCTTTCTTGACTCACCCATCAGAAAAAATCTCATGTACACATGGGAAACTTGCACGTTGGATATGTGTGAAATCCTCTGTTTAGGAAAACCCTTCAGGGCCACAGTGCCACCGCTTCATTCCAAGGTCTCCATAGACACAAAATCATATTAGGACACAACAATGGGAGAGTCCATTACAACTAAGCCTCCACTGTTGCTCCCCCAGATCCAGCAAGTCTAACCTGTCTTGTTGCATGGAGACAATTGGAATGCGTGGTGGGCTACCCAGCCATCCAGCCTTAGAACCCTGCTCGGAATCGTTGTCCTGGAGCGAACCAACAGGTCTCAATTGTCCTGCAGAAGAGTCTTTGCAATTGGGACCTTCTCACAACTCCCATCTTCGGAAAACCCCCATGGACTCGTGATCCCCCCCCTTCAAGAAGGGGCCATCAGGGACAGATTGTCCAAACTGAGCGATCTTCTGATCCTCGCCCTGACTTCAGATGCACGAGATCTCGATTCACGTCTGTAGATTGTGACATATCCTCACCCAGAAACCTAGGCATAGTTTGGGTTCTCAGACTTCCGTCTTCAGACTACAGGCCCAAAAGCTCTGCAGTTTGGCAATCCAGAACTACAATGCAGCAATCTGCCTGCCCTCCAGAATAAAAACATTGCCCTCTGGGGCTACCCAGAAACCCCAAATGAGGATCAACCTGCACGCCATTCGGCTGTACCCCAAATATATAGGCTGATTTGGGCTCTAAAGCCCTTTCTGGCACACCCTGAGGCTGGACATCCTGGCCCCACCCAGACAGCTCGCCGCACACTGAGCATATCGGACCTGTCATGGCCTTAGGTCGTCATCTCTTCTCAACCTCGGTTTTCAGGCGTCAGAACCTAGACCTTATCTCCAATCACGGCCCAGGTTTGAAAATGATGCAGAAATCAGAACTCTTTCCCCATGGCAAGAAACCTTGTGGTTGGCATGTTGTACAAGGTTCAGGGTACTTGAAACCAGTGTGACCCCATGAGGCCCCGCCCATGCTTGCGGGACACATTGGTCACAAAAACACATTGTGACCTTCAGGCTGAACCCAGTCCTCAGGTAAGGCCTCTCAGTGGCTGGATGGAGAGACAGCATATTGGGCTTGCCATGCACCTAGGCCCCAATTTTTAACCATAGATCGGGTTGTCCCTTCACTCTTCCCCAGGGCTCTGCTTTGGAATTCCTATTTTGGTGGGACACCTGAGGTAACAGACATGAAAGGAGTCCTCCCATCCCACAGATTGACAAAAAACATTTGGGATCGGGCCAAATCCAAAGAGAACAAGATTCCTACATGGCCCTTGAGGCCTCCCCAACATTCCACGCCCATGGCTGATACAAAATCCAGAGACAAAAGCCTGAGAACGAGCCTCAGACTCGCTCATTCTTCATATCCTGAAGAGTTCTTCAGGTAAGAACCTACACGGCATTCGAATGCACACAAAATATATAGTCTAACCTGGGCACTAATGCACTGTCTGACAACCGGAGCACGGACCTCGTGAACAACACCCAGACAGCAGACCGCACACTGAGCACATCAGACCCGCCATGGCCTTAGGTCATTATCTCCTCCCTACCTCAGTTTTCAGGCTTCAGAACCTAGACCTTATCTCCAATCACAGCCCAGGGTTGAATGTGATGCAGCAATCAGAATTCATCCTTACACATGGCAAAAAACCTTGTGGTTGGCATGTTGTCCAACGTTCCCTGTAGGAGAAACCAGCATTCACCCTGAGGCCCCGCCGATTCTTGAGTGCGACGAGAGGATAAACACGCACTGTGACCCTCAGTGTGAGTCCTGTCCTCTAGTACATCCTCTCAGTGGCTGGATCATTAGATGTCATAATGGGCTTGACTTGTCCCTAGGCCCCAATTTTTAACCAGATTTCTGGTTGTCCAGTCGCCGTTCCCCAGGGCTCTACTCTGGAATCCCTCATTTGGTGGGACACATGAGGTTGAAAAACAAACAAAAAAAAAACAAATCAACAAAACAACGGACTTCTTCCATCCCACAGAATGACCCCAAACTCTTTAGACGGGGCAAAACCCCCAAGCGTAAGACTCGTCCATTTCCCATGAAGTCACCCGGAAATTTCACTACCATGAGTGACACGATATCCAGAGACAAAAACTTGAGCAAGAGCCTCACACTCGCCCTTTTTTCATATCCCGAAGAGTTCTCCTCATGGTCTGTAGATCAGTCCTGCCATACCTATGACCTGAAACATAAGCCGAGTTTGTGTTTTCAGACAAATGTCCAAACAGACCTGGCCTACACAACCTACAGGCTCAGGCCCCTGTACACAAACAGGACGACTGTGCTTGCCCTCTCCAAGGGAATTGTATGCGCCCATTCCAATGGCCACAACCCTACTAATAGGATAAACCTGCAAAGTCCCTGAGGCCATCCCAATATTTGTGGCTTCCCAGGATAAACAGGGGCAATCTGGGCCCATCTGAGCACCTAACGGCTCTCAGACCTGTAGATTGAAGTCCCCAGAGTTATAAAGGAACGAACAGGCCCCTAGGCACCTATCGGATCCATTGCTTTGGTTTGCAGACATCTCTCCTCAGAGGAATGGATTTCAATAACAGCATATGGCTGTTTCTTGACTTACCCATCAGAACAAATCTCATCAACACATGGGAAACTTGCACGATGGAGCTGTGTGAAAGCCTCTCTTTAGGGGAACCCATCAGGGCCCCAGTGCCACCGCTTCATTCCAAGGACTCCATAGACACAAAATCATATTAGGACACATCCACGGGAGAGTCCATTTCAACTCAGCCTCCTCGTTCGCTCCCCCAGATCTAGCAGAACTAACCTGTCTTATTGCTTGGAGACAATTGGAATGCGAGGTTGGCTACCCTGCCTTCCATCCTTAGAACCCTGCTCGGAATCATTGTCCTGGAGCCAACCAACAGGTCTCAATTGTCCTGCAGAAGAATCATTGCAGTTGGGAGCTTTTACAACTCCCATCGTGTGAAAAAACACCCATGGACTCATGATCCACACCCCTTCAAGAAGGGTCCATCAGGGACAGAATGTCCAACCTGAGCGATCGTCTGATCCTCGCCCTCTCTTCAGATGCACGAGATCTAGATTCCGGTCTCACCCAGAAACCTAGGCCTAGCTTGGGTTCTCAGACTTCCGTCCTCAGACTACTGGCCCACAAGCCCTCCAGTTTGGCAATCCAGAACTACAGTGCAGCACTCTGCCTGCCCTCCAGAAGAAAAACATTGCTGTCTGGGGCTACCCAGAAACCCCAAATGAGATTCAACCTGCACGCCATTCGGCTGTACCCCAAATATATAGGCTGACCTGGGCACTAATGCCCTTTCTGAGACAGCCTGAGTCTGGACCTCCTGGCCCCACCCAGACAGCTGGCCGCACACTGAGCTCATATGACCTGCCATGGCCTTAGGACTTCATCTCTTCTCAATCTCGGGTTTCAGGCTTCAGAACCTAGACATTATCTCCAATCACGGCCCGGGTTTGAAAATGATGCAGAAACAGAACGCTTTTCCCATGGCTTGAAACCTTGTGGTTGGCATGTTGTCCAAGGTTCAGTGTACTTGAAACCAGTGTGGCCCATGAGGCCCCGCCCATGCTTGCGGGCCACATTGGTCACAAACACACATTGTGACCCTCAGCCTGAGCCCAGTCCTCAGGTAAGGCCTTTCAGTGGCTGGATGGAGAGACAGCATATTGGGCTTGCCATGCCCCTAGGCCCCAATTTTTAACCATAGTTCGGGTTGTCCCTTCACTCTTCCCCAGGGCTCTGATTTGGAATTCCTCTTTTGGTCGTACACCTGAGGTAACAAATCTAAAAGGAGTCCTCCCATCCCACAGATTGACGAAAAACAATGGGGATCGGGCCAATTCCACAGAGAGCAAGATTCGGCCATGGCCCATGATGCCTCCCCAACATTCCACGGCCATCGCTGATACAAAATTCAGAGACAAAAGCGTGAGCACACGCCTCAGACTCGCTCATTCTTCATATCCTGAAGAGTTCTTCAGATAAGAACCTACACGTCACTCGAAGGCACCCAAAATATATAGTCTAACTTGGGCACTAATGCACTGTCTGACAACCTTAGCCCGGATCGCGTGACCAACACCCAGACAGCTGACCGCACACTGAGCACATCAGACCCGCCATGGCCTTAGGTCATCATCTCTTACCTACTTCAGTTTTCAGTCTTCAAAACCTAGACCTTATCTCCAATCACTGCCCAGGGGTGACTATGATACAGAAATCAGAACTCTTACTTACCCAAGGCAAGAAACCATGTGGTTGGCATGTTGTCCATCGTTCAGTGTAGGAGAAACCAGCTTTCACCCTGACGCCCCGCCCATTCTTGAGTGCGAAGAGGGCATAAACACGCATTGTGACCCTCAGTGTACGTCCTCTCAGTGGTTGGACCATTAGATGTCATAATGGGCTTGACATGTCCCTAGGCCCCAATTTTTAACCAGATTTCTGGTTGTCCAGTCGCCCCTCCCAGGGTTCTACATTGGAATCCCTCTTTTGCTGGGACACCTGAGGTTGAAAAACAAAACAAAACAAATCAATAACAACAGAACAACGGACTTTTTCCATCCCACACAATGACCCCAAACTCTTTGGATGGGGCCAAACCCCCAGAGAGTAAGACTCGTCCATTTCCCATGAAGTCACCCGGAAATTTCACGACCATGAGTGACACGAAAACCAGAGATAAAAACTTGAGCAAGAGCCTCACACTCGCCCTATTTTCATATCCCAAAGAGTTCTCCTCATGGTCTGTAGATCAGTCCTGCCATACCTATGACACGAAACATAAGCCGAATTTGTGTTTTCAAACAACTGTCTAAACAGCCCTGGCCTACACACACCACAGGCTCAGGCCCCTGGAGCCATACCTGACGACTGTGCTTGCCCTCTCCAAGGGAATTGTGTGTGCCCATTCCAATGGTCACAACCCAACTAAGAGTATAAAACTCCAAAGTCCCTGAGGCCATCCCAATATTTGTGGCTTCCCTGGACAAACAGGGGCAATCTGGGCCCATCTGAGCACCTACCGGCACTCAGACCCGTAGACTGATGTCCCCTGAGGTAAAAAGGAAAGAACAGGCCCCTAGGCACATATCCGATCCATTGCTTTGGTTTCCATGCATCTCTCCTCAGAGGAATGGATTTCAATAACAGCATATGGCTGTTTCTTGACTCACCCATCAGAACAAATCTCATCTACACATGGGAAACTTGCACGATGGAGCTGTGTGAAAGCCTCTCTTTAGGAGAACCCTTCAGGGCCCCAGTGCCACCGCTTCATTCCAAGGTCTCCATAGACAAAAAATCATATTAGGTCACATCCACGGGAGAGTCCATTTCAACTCAGCCTCGTCGGTTGGTCCCCCAGATCCAGCAGGACTAACCTTTGTTGTTGCATGGAGACAATTGGAATGCGAGGTCGGCTACCCAGCCATCCATCCTTAGAACCCTGCTCGGAATCGTTGTCCTGGAGCCAACCAACAGGTCTCAATTGTCCTTCAGAAGAATCTTGGCAGTTGGGAGCTTCTCAGAACTCCCCTCGTGGGAAAACACCCATGGCCTCGTGATCCACCCCCTTTCAAGAAGGGGCCATCAGGGATAGGATGTCCAACCTGAGCGATCGTTTGATACTCACCCTGACTTCAGTTGAATGAGATCTCGATTCAGGTTTGTAGATTGTTCCTGCCATATCCTCACCCAGAATCCTAGGCCTAGCTTGGGTCCTTAGACTTCCGTCCTCAGACTACTGGCCCACAAGCCCTCCAGTTTGGCAATCCAGAACTACAATGCAGCACTCTGCCTGCCCTCCAGAAGAAAAACATTGCCTTCTGGGGCTACCCTGAAACCCCAAATGAGGATCAAACTGCACGCCATTCGGGTGTACCCCAAATATAGGCGACCTGAGCACTAATGCCCTTTTTGACGCAGCCTGTGCCTCGACATCCTTGCCCCACCCAGACAGCTGGCCGCACACTGAGCACATCGGACACGTCATGGACTTAGTTCGTCATCTCTTCTCAACCTCGGTTTTCAGGCTTCAAAACCTAGACCTTATCTCCAAACACGGCCCGGGTTTGAAAATGATGCAGACATCAGAACTCTTTCCCCATGGCAATAAATCTTGCGGTTGGCATGTTGCCCAAGGTTCAGTGTACTTGAAACCAGTGTGGCCCATGAGTCCCCGCCAATGCTTGCGGGCCACATTGGTCACAAACACACATTGTGACCCTCAGCCTGAGCCCAGTCCTCAGTTAAGGCCTCTCAGTGGCTGGATGTGGAGACCGCATATTGGGCTTGCCAGGCCCCTAGGCCCCAATTTTTAACCGTAGTTCGGGTTGTCCCTTCACTCTTCCCCAGGGCTGTGCTATGGAATTCCTCTCTTGGTGGGACACCTGAGGTAACAAACCTGAAAGGAGTCCTCCGATCCCACAGATTGACGAAAAACAATTGGGATCGTGCCAAATCCATAGAGAGCAAGATTCGTCCATGGCCCTTGAGGCCTCCCCAACTTTCCACGGCCATCGCTGATACAAAATCCAGAGACAAAAGCCTGAGCACGCGCCTCAGGCTCGCTCATTCTTCATATCCTGAAGAGTTCTTCAGATCAGAACCTACACGGCACTCGAATGCACCCAAAATATATAGTCTAACCTGGGCACTAATGCACTGTCTGACAACCTGAGACCGGAACTCGTGACCAACACCCAGACAGCTGACTGCACACTGAGCACAAAAGAACCACCATGGCCTTAGGTCATCATCTCTTCCCTACCTCAGTTTTCAGGCTTCAGAACCTAGACTTTAACTCCAATCACAGCCCAAGGGTCACTGTGATGCAGAAATCAGAACTCTTCCTTACCAATGGCAAGAAACCTTGTGGTTGGCATGTTGTCCTACGTTCAGTGTACGAGAGACCAGCATTCACCATGAGGCCCCGCCCATTCTTGAGTGCGACGAGGGCATAAACACGCATTGTGACCCTCAGCGTGAGTCCTGTCCTCTAGTATGTCCTCTCAGTGGCTGGACCATTAAATGTCATAATGGGCTTGACATGTCCCTAGGCACCAATTTTTAACCAGATTTTTGGTTGTCCAGTTGCCCGTCCCCAGGGTTCTACTGTGGAATCCCTCAATTGGTCGGACACCTGAGGTTCAAAAACAAAACAAAAAAAAATCAACAACAACAGAACAACGGACTTCTTCCATCCCACAGAATGACCCCAAACGCTTTGGACGGGGCCAAACCCCCAGAGAGTAACACTCTTCCATTTCCCATGAAGTCACACGGAAATTTCACGACCATGAGTGACACGATATCCAGAGACAAAAACTTGAGCAAGAGCCTCACACTCGCCATTTTTCATATCCCGAAGAGTTCTCCTCATGGTCTGGAGATCAGTCCTGCCATACCTATGACCTGAAATATAAGCCGAATTTGTGTTTTCAGACAATGTCCAAACCGCTCTGGCCTACACACCCCACAGCCTCAGGTCCCTGGAGCCAAACTTGACGACTGTGCTTGCCCTCTCCAAGGGAATTGTATGTGCCCATTCCAATGGCCACAACCCTACTAAGAGGATAAACCTCCAAAGTCCCTGAGGCCATCCCAATATTTGTGGCTTCCCAGGACAAACAGGGGCAATCTGGGCCCATCTGAGCACCTACCGGCACTCAGACCCGGAGACTGATGTCCACGGCATAATAAGGAACGAATAGGCCCCTAGGCACCTATCGGATCCATTGCTTTGGTTTCGAGGCATCTCTCCTCAGAGGCCTGGATTTCAATAACAGCATATGGCTGTTTCTTGACTCACCATCAGAACAAATCTCATCTACACATGGGAAACTTGCACGATGGAGCTGTGTGAAAGCCTCTCTTTAGGAGAACCCTTCAGGGCCCCAGTGCCACCGCTTCATTCCAAGGTCTCCATAGACACAAAATCATATTAGGTCACATCCAGGAGAGTCCATTTCAACTCAGCCTCCTCGGTTGCTACCCCAGATCCAGCCGATCTGACCTGTCTTGTTGCTTGGAGACAATTGGAATGCAAGGTGGGTTACCCAGCCATCCATCCTTAGAACCCTGCTCAGGAATCGTTGTCCTGGATCCAACCAATAGGTCTCAATTGTCCTGCAGAAGAATCTTTGCAGTTGGGAGCTTCTCACAACTCCCATTGTCGGAAAACACCCATGGCCTCGTGATCCCACCCATTCAATAAAGGGCCCTCAGGGACAGAATGTCCAACCTCAGCGATCGTCTAATCCTCGCCCTGACTTAAGATGCACGAGATCACGAATCAGGTCTGTACATTGTGCCTGCCATATCCTCACCCAGAAACCTAGGCCTAGCTTGGGTTCTCAGACTTCCGTCCTCAGACTACTGGCCCACAAGCCCTCCAGTTTGGCAATCCAGAACTACAATGCAGCACTCTGCCTGCCCTCCAGAAAAAAATATTGCCCTCTGGGGCCACCCAGAAACCCCAAATGAGGATCAACGGGTCACGCCATTCGGCTGTACCCCAAATATATAGGCTGACCTGGGCACTAATGCCCTTTCTGACACAGCCTGAGCCTGGACCTCCTGGCCCCACCCAGACAGCTGGCCGCACACTGAGCACATCAGACCCGTCATGGCCTTAGGTCGTCATCTCTTCTCAACCTGGGTTTTCAGGCTTCAGAACCTAGACCTTATCTCCAATCAAGGCCCGGATTTGAAATCAGACCTCTTTCCCTATGGCAAGAAACCTTGTGGTTGGTGTTGTCCAAGGTTCAGTGTAGTTGAAACCAGTGTGGCCCATGAGGACCCGCCCATGCTTGTGGGCCCCATTGGTCACAAACACACATTGTGACCCTCAGCCTGAGCCCAGTCCTCAGGTAAGGCCTCTCAGTAGCTGGATGGAGAGACAGCATATTGGGCTTGTCATGCCCCTAGGCCCCAATTTTTAACCAGATTTCTGGTTGTCCAGTCGCCCCTCCCCAGAGCTCTATTCTGGAATCCCTAATTTGGTGGGACACCTGAGGTTGAAAAACAAAATAAAACAAATCAACAACAACAGAACAAGTGACTTCTTATATCCCATAGAATGACCCCAAACTCTTTGGACGGGGCCAAACCCCCAGAGAGTATGACTCGTCCAATTCCCATGAAGTCACCCGGAAATTTCACGACCATGAGGGACACGATATCCGGAGACAAAAACTTGAGCAAGAACCTTACACTCGCCCTTTTTTCATATCCCGAAGAGTTCTCCTCATGGTCTGTAGATCAGTCCTGCCATACCTATGACCCGAAACATAAGCCGAGTTTGTGTTTTCAGACAACTGTCCAAACAGCCCTGGCATACACACCCTACAGGCTCAGGCCCCTGGAGCCAAACCTGACGACTGTGCTTGCCCTCTCCAAGGGATTTGTATGTGCCCATTCCAATGGCCACAACCCAGTAAGAGGATAAACCTCCAAATTCCCTGAGGCCATCCCAATATTTGTGTCTTCCCAGGACAAACAGGGGCAATCTGGGCCCATCTGAGCACCTACCTGCACTCAGACCCCTAGACTGATGTCCCCTGAGGTAAAAAGGAATGAACAGGCCCCTAGGCACCTATTGGATCCATTGCTTTGGTTTCCAGGCATCTCTCCTCAGAGGCCTGGATTTCAATAACAGCATATGGCGGTTTCTTGACTCACCCATCAGAACAAATCTCATCTACACATGGGAAACTTGCACGATGGAGGTATGTGAAAGCGTCTCTTTAGGAGAACCCTTCAGTGCCCCAGTGCCACCGCTTCATTCCAAGGTCTCCATAGACACAAAATCATATTAGGACACATCCACGGGAGAGTCCATTTCAACTCAGCCTCCTCGGTTGGTCCCCCAGATCCAGCAGGACTAACCTTTGTTGTTGCATGGAGACAATTGGAATGTGAGGTCGGCTACCCAGCCATCCATCCTTAGAACCCTGCTCGGAATCGTTGTTCTGGAGCCAGCCAACAGGTCTCAATTGTCCTGCAGAAGAATCTTTGCAGTTGGGAGCTTCTCAGAACTCCCCTCGTGGGAAAACACCCATGGCCTCGTGATCCACCCCCTTTCAAGAAGGGGCCATCAGGGACAGGATGTCCAACCTGAGCGATCGTTTGATACTCACCCTGACTTCAGATGTACGAGATCTCGATTCAGGTTTGTAGATTGTTCCTGCCATATCCTCACCCAGAATCCTAGGCCTAGCTTGGGTCCTCAGACTTCCGTCCTCAGACTACTGGCCCACAAGCCCTCCAGTTTGATAATCCAGAACTACAATGCAGCACTCTGCCTGCCCTCCAGATGAAAAACATTGCCTTCTGGGGCTACCCTGAAACCCCAACTGAGGATCAAACTGCACGCCATTCGGGTGTACCCCAAATATGTAGGCGACTTGAGCACTAATGCCCTTTTTGACACAGCCTGTGCCTCGACATCCTTGCCCCACCCAGACAGCTGGCCGCACACTGAGCACATCGGACACGTCATGGACTTAGTTCGTCATCTCTTCTGAAGCTCGGTTTTCATGCTTCAGAACCTAGACCTTATCTCCAAACACGGCCCGGGTTTGAAAATGATGCAGACATCAAAACTCTTTCCCCATGGCAAGAAATCTTGCGGTTGGCATGTTGTCCAAGGTTCAGTGTACTTGAAACCAGTGTGGCCCATGAGTCCCCGCCCATGCTTGCGGGCCACATTGGTCACAAACACAGATTGTGACCCTCAGCCTGAGCCCAGTCCTCAGTTAACGCCTCTCAGTGGCTGGATGTGGAGACAGCATATTGGGCTTGCCATGCCCCTAGGCCCCAATTTTTAACCTTAGTTCGGTTTGTCCCTTCACTCTTCACCAGGGCTCTGCTTTGGAATTCCTCTCTTGGTGGGACACCTGAGGTAACAAACCTGAAAGGAGTCCTCCGATCCCACAGATTGACGAAAAACAATTGGGATCGTGCCAAATCCACAGAGAGCAAGATTCGTCCATGCCCCTTGAGGCCTCCCCAACTTTCCACGGCCATCGCTGATACAAAATCCAGAGACAAAAGCCTGAGCACGCGCCTCAGGCTCGCTCATTCTTCATATCCTGAAGAGTTCTTCAGATCAGAACCTACACGGCACTCGAATGCACCCTAAATATATAGTCTAACCTGGGCACTAATGCACTGTCTGACAACCTGAGACCGGAACTCGTGACCAACACCCAGACAGCTGACTGCACACTGAGCACAAAAGAACCGCCATGGCATAAGGTCATCATCTCTTCCCTACCTCAGTTTTCAGGCTTCAGAACCTAGACCTTAACTCCAATCACAGCCCAAGTATCACTGTGATGCAGAAATCAGAACTCTTCCTTACCAATGGCAAGAAACCTTCTGGTTGGCATGTTGTCCTACGTTCAGTGTAGGAGAAACCAGCATTCACCCTGAGGCCCCGCCCATCCTTGAGTGCGACGAGGGCATAAACACGCATTGTGACCCTCAGCGTGAGTCCTGTCCTCTAGTATGTCCTCTCATTGGCTGGACCATTAAATGTCATAATGGGCTTGACATGTCCCTAGACACCAATTTTTAACCAGATTTTGGTTGTCCAGTTGCCCGTCCCCAGGGTTCTACTGTGGAATCCCTCAATTGGTCGGACACCTGAGGTTCAAAAACAAAACAAAAAAAAATCAACAACAACAGAACAGCGGACTTCTTCCATTCCACAGAATGACCCCAAACGCTTTGGACGGGGCCAAAGCCCCAGAGAGTAACACTCTTCCATTTCCCATGAAGTCACACGGAAATTTCACGACCATGAGTGACACGATATCCAGAGACAAAAACTTGAGCAAGAGCCTCACACTCGCCATTTTTCATATCCCGAAGAGTTCTCCTCATGGTCTGGAGATCAGTCCTGCCATACCTATGACCTGAAACATAAGCCGAATTTGTGTTTTCAGACAATGTCCAAACAGCTCTGGCCTACACACCCTACAGCCTCAGGTTCCTGGAGCCATACTTGACGACTGTGCTTGCCCTCTCCAAGGGAATTGTATGTGCCCATTCCAATGGCCACAACCCTACTAAGAGGATAAACCTGCAAAGTCCCTGAGGCCATCCCAAAATTTGTGGCTTCCCAGGACAAACAGGGGCAATCTGGGCCCATCTGAGCACCTACCGGCACTCAGACCCGGAGACTGATGTCCCCGGGGTAATAAGGAACGAATAGGCCCCTAGGCACCTATCGGATCCATTGCTTTGGTTTCGAGGCATCTCTCCTCAGAGGCCTGGATTTCAATAACAGCATATGGCTGTTTCTTGACTCACCATCAGAACAAATCTCATCTACACATGGGAAACTTGCACGATGGAGCTGTGTGAAAGCCTCTCTTTAGGAGAACCCTTCAGGGCCCCAGTGCAACTGCTTTTTTCCAAGGTCTCCATAGACACAAATTCATATTAGGACACATCCAGGAGAGTCCATTTCAACTCAGCCTCCTCGGTTGCTTCCCCAGATCCAGCAGATCTAACCTGTCTTTTTGCTTAAAGACAGTTGGAATGCGAGGTGGGCTACCCAGGCATCCATCTTTAGAACCCTGCTCGGAATCGTAGTCCTGGATCCAACCAACAGTTCTCAATTGTCCTGCAGAAGAATCTTTGCAGTTGGGAGCTTCTCACAACTCCCATCGTCGGAAAACCCCCATGGCCTCGTGATCCACGCCCCTTCAAGAAGGGGCCATCAGGGACAGAATGTCCAAACTGAGCGATCGTCTGATCCTCGCCCTGACTTCAGATACACGAGATCTCGATTCAGGTCTGTAGATTGTGCCTGCCATATCCTCACCCAGAAACCTAGGCCTAGCTTGGGTTCTCAGACTTCCGTCCTCTGAGTACTGACCCACAAGCCCTCCAGTTTGGCAATCCAGAACTACAATGCAGCCCTCTGCCTGACCTCCAGAAGGAAATCATTGCCCTCTGGGGCTACACAGAAACCCCAAATGAGGATCAACGGGTCACGCCATTCGGCTGTACCCCAAATATATAGGCTGACCAGGGCACTAATGCCCTTTCTGACACAGCCTGAGCCTGGACCTCATGGCCCCACCCAGACATCTGGCCGCACACTGAGCACTTCGGACCCGCCATGGCCTTAGGTCGTCATCTCTTCTGAACCTCGGTTTTCAGGCTTCTGAACCTAGACCTCATCTCCAATCACGGCCCGGGTTTGAAAATGATGCAGAAATCAGAACTCTTTCCCCATGGCAAGAAATGTTGTGGTTGGCATGTTGTCGAAGGTTCAGTGTCCTTGAAACCAGTGTGGCCCATGAGGTTACGCCCAAGCTTGCGGGCCACATTGGTCACATACACATTGTGACCCTCAGCCTGAGCCCAGTCCTCAGGTAAGGCCTCTCAGTGGCTGGATGGAGAGACAGCATATTGGGCTTGCCATGCCACTAGGCCCCAATTTTTAACCATAGTTCGGGTTGTCCCTTCACTCTTCCCCAGGGCTCTGCTTTGGAATTCCTCTTTTGGTGGGACACCTGAGGTAACAAACCTGAAAGGAGTCCTCCCATCCCACAGATTGACGAAAAACAATTAGGATCGGGCCAAATCCACAGAGAGCAAGATTCGTCCATGGCCCATGAGGCCATCCCAACATTCCACGGACGTAGATGATACAAAATCCATAGACAAAAGACTGAGCACGCGCCTCCGACTCGCTCATTCTTCATATCGTGAAGAGGTCTTCAGATAAGAACCTACACGGCACTCGAAGGCACCCAGCATATATAGTCTAACCTGGCACTAATGCTCTGTGTGACAATATGAGCCCGGACCTCGTGACCAACACCCAGACAGCTGACTGCACACTGATCACATCAGACACGCCATGGCCTGAGGTCATCATCTCTTCCCTACCTCAGTTTTCAGGCTTAAGAACCTAGACCTTACCTTCAATCACTGACCAGGGGTGACTGTGATTCAGAAATCAGAACTCATCCTTAACCATGGCAAGGAACCTTGTGGTTGGCATGTTGTCCAACGTTCATTGTAGTAGAAACCAGCATTCACCCTGAGGCCCCGCCCATTCTTGAGTGCGACGAGGGCATAAACACGCATTGTGACACTCAGCGTGAGTCCTGTCCTCTAGTACGTCCTATCAGTGGCTGGACCATTAGATGTCATAATGGGCTAGACATTTCCCTAGGCCCCAATTTTTAACCAGATTTCTGGTTGTCCAGTCGCCCCTCCCCAGGGCTCTACTCTGGAATCCCTCATTTGGTGGGACACCTGATGTTGAAAAACAAAACAAAACAAATCAACAACATCAGAACAGTGGACTTCTTCCATCCCACAGAATGACCCCAAACTCTTTGGACGGGGCCAAAGCCCCCGAGAGTAAGACTCGTCCATTTCCCATGAAGTCACCCAAACATTTCACGACCATGAGTGACACGATATCCAGAGACAAAAACTTGAGCAAGAGCCTCACACTCGCCCTTTTGTCATATCGAGAAGAGTTCTCCTCATGGTCTGTAGGTCAGTCCTGCCATACCTATGACACGAAACATAAACCGAGTTTGTGTTTTCAGACAACTGTCCAAACAGCCCTGGCCTATACACCCTACAGGCTCAGGCCCCTGGAGCCAAACCTGACGACTGTGCTTGCCCTCTCCAAGGGAATTGTATGTGCACATTCCAATGGCCACAACCCTACTAAAAGGATAAACCTCCAAAGTCCCTGAGGCCATCCCAATATTTGTGGCTCTCCAGGACAAACAGGGGCAATCGGGGCCCTTCTGAGCACCTACCTGCACTCAGACCTGTAGACTGATGTCCCCAGATGTAAAAAGGAACGAACAGGCCGCTAGGCTCCTATCGGATCCATTGCTTTGGTTTCCAGGCATCTCTCCTCAGAGGCCTAGATTTCAATAACAGCATATGGCAGTTCTTGACTCACCCATCAGAACAAATCTCATCTACACATGGGAAACTTGCACGATGGAGCTGTATGAAAGCCTTTCTTTAGGAGAACTCTTCAGGGCCCCAGTGCCACCGCTTCATTCCAAGGTCTCCATAGACACAAAATCATATTAGGACACATCCACGGGAGAGTCCATTTCAACTCAGCCTCTCTCGTTGCTCCCCAGATACAGCAGATCTTACCTGTTTTATTGCTTGGAGACAATTGGAATGCGAGGTTGGCTACCCAGCCATCCTATCTTAGAACCTTACTCGGAATCGTTGTCCTGGAGCCAACCAACAGGTCTCAATTGTCCTGTAGAAGAATCTTTGCAGTTTGGAGCTTCTCACAACTCCCATCGTGGGAAAAACCCCTTGGCCTCGTGATCCAACACCCTTCAAGAAGGGGCCATCAGGGACAGAATGTCCAAACTGAGCGTTCATCTGATCCTCGCCCTGACTTCAGATGCATGAGAACTCGTTTCAGGTCTGTAGATTGTCCCTGCCATATTCACCTAGAAACCGAGGCCTAGCTTGGGTCCTCAGACTTCCGTCCTCAGACTACTGGCCCACAAGCCCTCCTCTTTGGCAATCCAGAACTACAATGCAGCACTCTGCCTGCCCTCCAGAAGAAAAACATTGCCTTCTGGGGCTACCCTGAAACCCCAAATGAGGATCAAACTGCATGCCATTCGGCTGTACCCCAAATATGTATGCTGACCTGAGCTCTAATGCCCTTTTTGACACAGCCTGTGCCTCGACATCCTTGCCCCACCCAGACAACTGGCCACACACTGAGCACTTCGGACCCGTCATGGACTTAGTTCGTCATCTCTTCTCAACCTTGGTTTTCAGGCTTCAGAACCTATACCTTATATCTCCAAACACCGCCCGGGTTTGAAAATGATGCAGACATCATAACTCTTTCCCCATGGCGAGAAACCTTGTGGTTGTCATGTTGTCCAAGGTTCAATGTACTTGAAACCAGTGTGGCCCATGATTCCCCGCCCATGCTTGCGGTCCACATTGGTCACAAACACGCATTGTGACCCTCAGCCTGAGCCCAGTCCTCAGTTAACGCCTCTCAGTGGCTGGATGTGGAGACAGCATATTGGGATTGCCATGCCCCTAGGCCCCAATTTTTAACCGTAGTTCGGGTTGTCCCTTCACTCTTCACCAGGGCTCTGCTTTGGAATTCCTCTCTTGGTGGGACACCTGAGGTAACAAACCTGAAAGGAGTCCTCCGATCCCACAGATTGACGGAAAACAATTGGGATCGTGCCAAATCCACAGAGAGCAAGATTCGTCCATGGCCCTTGAGGCCTCCCCAACTTTCCACGGCCATCGCTGATACAAAATCCAGAGACAAAAGCCTGAGCACGCGCCTCAGACTCGCTCATTCTTCATATCCTGAAGAGTTCTTCAAATAAGAACCTACACGGCAGTCGAATGCACCCAAAATATATAGTCTAACCTGGGCACTAATGCACTGTCTGACAACCTGAGACCGGAACTTGTGACCAACACCCAGACAGCTGACCGCACACTGAGCACATCAGACCAGCCATGGCCTTAGGTCATCATCTCTTCCCTACCTCAGTTTTCAGGCTTCAGAACCTAGACCTTAACTCCAATCACTGCCCACAGGTCACTGTGATGCAGAAATCAGAACTCTTCCTTACCCATGGCAAGAAACCTTGTGGTTGGCATGTTGTCTTACGTTCAGTGTAGGAGAAACCAGCATTCACCCTGAGGCCCCGCCCATCCTTGAGTGCGAAGAGGGCATAAACACGCATTGTGACCCTCAGCGTGAGTCCTGTCCTCCAGTATGTCCTCACAGTGGTTGGACCATTAGATGTCATAATGGGCGTGCCATGACGCTAGGCCACAATTTGTAACCGTACTTTGTGCTGTCCCTTCAGTCTTCGCCAGGGCTCTGCTTTGGAATTCCTCTTTTGGTGGGACACCTGAGGTAACAAACCTGAAAGGAGTCCTCCCATCCCACATATTGACGAAAAACAATTGGGATCGGGCCAAATCCACAGAGAACAAGATTGGTCCAAGGCCCATGAGTCCTCCCCAACATTCCAAGGCCATCACGGATAGAAAATACAGAGACAAAAGACTGAGCACGCGCCTCAGACTCACTCATTCTTCATATCCTGAAGAGTTCTTCAGATAAGAACTTACACGGCACTCATATGCACCCAAAATATATAGTCTAAACTGGGCACTAATGCACTGTCTGACAACCTGAGCCCGGACCTCGTGACCAACACCCAGACAGCTGTCCGCACATCGAGCTCATCAGACACGCCAAGGCCTTAGGTCATCATCTCTTCCCTACATCAGTTTTCGGGTTTCAGAACCTAGCCCTTATCTCCAATCATTGCCCAGGGGTGATTGTGATGCAGAAATCAGAACTCTTCCTTACCCATGGCAAGAAACCTTGTGGTTGGCATGTTGTCCAACATTCAGTGTAGGAGAAACCAGCATTCACCCCGAGGCCCCGCCCATTCTTGAGTGCAACGAGGGCATAAACACGCAATGTGACCCTCAGCGTGAGTCCTGTCCTCTAGTACGTCCTCTCAGTCGATGGACCATTAGATGTCATAATGGGCTTGACATGTCCCTAGGCCCCAATTTTTAACCAGATTTCTGGTTGTCCAGTCGCCCCTTCCCAGGGCTCTACTCTGGAGTCCCTCATTTGGTGGGACCCCTGAGGTTCAAAAACAAAACAAAACAAATCAACAACAACAGAGCAACGGACTTCTCCCATCCCACAGAATGACCCCAAACTCTTTGGACGGGGCCAAACCCCCAGAGAATAAGACTCGTCCATTTCCCATGAAGTCACCCGAAAATTTCACGACCATGAGTGACACGATATCCAGAGACAAAAACTTGAGCAAGAGCCTCACACTCGCCCTTTTTTCATATCGCGAACAGTTCTCATCATGGTCTGTAGATCAGTCCTGCCATACCTATGACCCGAAACATAAGCCGAGTTTGTGTTTTCAGACAACTGTCCAAACAGCCCTGGCCTACACACCCTACAGGCTTAGGCCCCTGGAGCCAAACCTGACGACTGTGCTTGCCCTCTACAAGGGAATTGTATGTGCCCACTCCAATGCCCACAACCCTACTAAGAGTATAAACCTCCAAATTCCCTGAGGCCATCCCAATATTTGTGGCTTCCCAGGACAAACAGGGGCAATCTGGGCACATCTGAGCACCTACCGGCACTCAGACCCGTAGACTGATATCCCCAAGGTAAAAAGGAAAGAACAGGACCCTAGGCACCTATCGGATCCATTGCTTTTGTTTCCAGGCATCTGTCTTCAGAGGCCTGGCTTTCAATAACAGCATATGGCTGTTTCTTGACTCACCCATCAGAACAAATCTCATCTACACATGGGAAACTTGCACGATGGAGCTGTGTGAAAGCCTCTCTTTAGGAGAACCCTTCAGGGCCCCAGTGCCACCGTTTCATTCCAAGGTCTCCATAGACACAAAATCATATTACGACACATCCACGAGAGAGTCCATTTCAACTCAGCCTCTTCGGTACTCCCCCAGATCCAGCAGATAACCAAATGATTATCAACCTGCACCCCATTCGGCTGTACCCCAAATATATAGGCAGACTTGGGACTAATGCCTTTTCTGACACAGCCTGAGCCTGGACCTCATGGCCCCACCCAGACAATTGGCCGCACACTGAGCACTTCGGACCCGCCATGGCCTTAGGTCGTCATCTCTTCTCAACCTCGCTTTTCAGGATTTAGAACCTAGACCTCATCTCCAATCACGGCCCGGGTTTGAAAATGATGCAGAAATCAGAACTCTTTCCCCATGGCAAGAAATCTTGTGGTTGGCATGTTGTCCAAGGTTCAGTGTCCTTGAAACCAGTGTGGCCCATGAGGTTCCGCCCAGGCTTGCGGGCCACATTGGTCACAAACACACATTGTGACCCTCAGCCTGAGCCCAGTCCTCAGGTAAGGCCTCTCAGTGGCTGGATGGAGAGACAGCATATTGGGGTTGCCATGCCACTAGGCCCCAATTTTTAACCATAGTTCAGGTTGTCCCTTCACTCTTCCCCAGGGCTCTGCTTTGGAATTCCTCTTTTGGTGGGACACCTGAGGTAACAAACCTGAAAGGAGTCCTCCCATCCCACAGATTGACGAAAAACAATTAGGATATGGCCAAATCCACAGAGAGCAAGATTCGTCCATGGCCCATGAGGCCTCCCCAACATTCCACGGACATCGCTGATACAAAATCCAGAGACAAAAGACTGAGCACGCGCCTCAGACTCGCTCATTCTTCATATCCTGAAGAGTTCTTCAGATAAGAACCTACACGGCACTCGAAGGCACCCAGCATATATAGTCTAACCTGGCACTAATGCTCTGTGTGTCAACATGAGCCCGGACCTCGTGAACAACACCCAGAGAGTTGACCGCACACTGAACAGATCAGACCCGCCATGGCCTTAGGTCATCATCTCTTCCCTACCTCAGTTTTCAGGCTTAAGAACCTAGACCTTACCTTCAATCACTGCCCAGGGGTCACTGTGATTCAGAAATCAGAACTCATCCTTAACCATGGCAAGGAACCTTGTGGTTGGCATGTGTCCAACGTTCAGTGTAGGAGAAATCAGCATTCACCCTGAGGCCACGCCCATTTTTGAGTGCGACGAGGACATAAACAAGAATTGTGACCCTCAGCGTGAGTCCTGTCCTGTAGGACGTCCTCTCAGTGACTGGACCATTAGGTGTCATAATGGGCTAGACATGTCACTAGGCCCCAATTTTTAACCAGATTTCTGGTTGTCCAGTCGCCCCTCCCAAGGGCTCTACTCTGGAATCCCTCATTTGGTGGGACACCTGAGGATGAAAAACAAAACAAAACAAATCAACAACATCAGAACATGGGACTTCTTCCATCCCACAGAATGACCCCAAACTCTTTGGACTGGGCCAAGCCCCCGAGAGTAAGACTCGTCCTTTTCCCATGACGTCACGTGGAAATTTCACGACCATGACTGACACGATATACAGAGACAGAAACTTGAGCAAGAGCCTCACACTCGCCCTTTTTTCATATCGCGAAGAGTTCTCCTCATGGTCTGTAGGTCAGTCCTGCCATTCCTATGACCCGAAACATAAGCCGAGTTTGAGTTTTCAGACAACTGTCCAAAAGCCCTGGCCTACACACCCTACAGGCTCAGGCCCGTAGAGCCAAACCTGACGACTGTGCTTGCCCTCTCCAAGGGAATTGTATGTGCCCATTCCAATGGCAACAACCCAACTAAGAGGATAAACCTCCAAAGTCCCTGAGGCCATCCCAATATTTGTGGCTTCCCAGGACAAACAGGGGCAATCTGGGCCCATCTGAGCACCTACCTGCACTCAGAACAGCAGACTGATGTCCCCAGAGGTAAAAAGTTTCGAACAGGCCCCTAGGCACCTATCGGATCCATTGCTTTGGTTTCCAGGCATCTCTACTCAGAGGCCTGAATTTCAAAACAGCATATGGCTGTTTCTTGACTCACCCAACAGAACAAATCTCATCTACACATGGGAAACTTGCACGATGGAGCTGTGTGAAAGCCTCTCTTTAGGAGAACCCTTCAGGGCCCCAGTGCCAACGCTTCATTCCAAGGACTCCATAGACACAAAATCATATTAGGACACATCCACGAGAGAGTCCATTTCAACTCAGCCTCCTTGGTTGCTCCCCCAGATCCAGCAGATCTAACCTGTCTTGTTGCTTGGAGACAATTGGAATGCGAGGTGGGCTACCCAGCCATCCATCCTTAGACACCTGCTCAGAATCGTTGTCTTGTAGCCAACCAACAGGTCTCAATTATCCGGTAGAAGAATCTTTGCAGTTGGGAGCTTTTCACAACTCCCATCGTGGGAAAACCCCCATGTCCTAGTGATCCACCCCTCCTTCAAGAAAGGGCCATCAGGGACAGAATGTCCAACCTGAGCGATCGTCTGATCCTCGCCCTGACTTCAGATGCACGAGATCTCGATTCAGGTCTGTAGATTGTGCCTGCCATGTCCTCACCCAGAAACCTAGGCCTAGCTTAGGTTCTCAAACTTTCGTCCTCAGACTACTGGCCCACAAGCCCTCCAGTTTGGCATTCCAGAACTACAATGCAGCACTCTGCTTGCACTCCAGAAGAAAAACATTGCCCTGTGGGGCTACCCAGAAACCCCAAATGAGGATCAACGGGTCACGCCATTCGGCTGTACCCCAAATATAAAGGCTGACCTGGGCACTAATGCCCTTTCTGACACAGCCTGAGCCTGGACCTCCTGGACCCACCCAGACAGCTGGCCGCACAGGAGCACATTGGTCCCGCCATGGCCTTAGGTCGTCATCTCTTCTCAACATTGGTTTTCATGCTTCAGAACCTAGACATTATCTCCAATCACAGCCCGGGGTTGACTGCGATGCAGAAATCAGAACTCTTCCTTACCCATGGCAAGAAACCTTATGTTTGGCATGTTGTCCTACGTTCAGTGTAGGAGAAACCAGCATTCACCCTGAGTCCTCGCCCATTCTATAGTGCGACGAGGGCATAAACACGC
Organism: Mustela putorius furo; assembly: GCF_011764305.1. Taxonomy (NCBI): domain Eukaryota; kingdom Metazoa; phylum Chordata; class Mammalia; order Carnivora; family Mustelidae; genus Mustela; species Mustela putorius. The sequence goes on from NW_025421592.1 coordinate 133,799, forward strand.
ATTGTGACCCTCAGCGTGAGTCCTGTCCTCTAGTACGTCCTCTCAGTGGCTGGACCATTAGATGTCATAATGGGCTTGACATGTCCCTAGGCCCCAATTTTTAAACAGATTTATGGTTTTCCATTCGCCCCTCCCCAGAGCTCTACTCTGGAGTCCCTCATTTGGTGGGACACCTGAGATTGAAAAACAAAATAAAACAAATCCACAACAGAACAACGGACTTCTTCCATCCCACAGAATGACCCCAAACTGTTGGACGGGGCCAAACCCCCAGAGAATAAGACTCGTCCATTTCCCATGAAGTCACCCGGAAATTTCACGACCATGAGTGACACGATATCCCGAGACAAAAACTTGAGCAAGAGCCTCACACTCGCCCTTTTTTCATATCCCGAAGAGTTCTCCTCATGGTCTGTAGATCAGTCCTGCCATACCTATGACCCGAAGCATAAGCCGAGTTTGTGTTTTTAGACAACTGTCCAAACAGCCCTGGCCTACACACCCTACAGGCTCAGGTCCCTGGAGCCAAACATGAAGACTGTGCTTGCCCTATCCAAGGGAATTGTATGTGCCCATTCCTTGGCCACAACCCTACTAATAGGATAAACCTCCAAAGTCCCTGAGGCCGTCCCTATATTTGGGGCTTCCCAGGACAAACAGGGTCAATCTGGGCCCATCTGAGCACCTACCTGCACTCAGACCTGTAGATTGATGTCCCCAGAGGTAAAAAGTTTCGAACAGGCCCCTAGGCACCTATCGGATCCATTGCTTTGGTTTCCAGGCATCTCTCCATAGAGATCCTTAGAACCCTTAGAACCCTGCTCTTGCGTCGTTCCTTCTGGGACATCCTTGAGCCATCCAAACAGGTTTCGACTGTCCCACAGGAGTCCTTGTGCATGGACCACCTCACAACTAATATCATGGAAAGCTTCCAAGGTCACATGATGCCCCCAACCTTCATGAAGGCGGATCATGGATAGAAACTCCAACCTGACCCAACGGCTGATCTTCGCCTTGACTTCAGATGCACGAGATCTTGATTAAGCTCTTCTGAGTGTACCTGCTGTGCCCTCACCCCAAACCTAAGCATAGCCAGTGTTCTCAGACTTCCGTCCTCACTCTCCTGGACCACACACCCTCCATTTTGGGATTTCCGATGACACAGTGCTGCACTCTGCCTGCCCTCCAGAAGAAAAACGTTGCCCTATGGGTCCACCCAGAAACCTCAAATGAGGATAAACCTGCATGCCACTCAACTGTACACCAATTATATAGTCTAGCCTGTGCACTAATGCCCTGTCTGACACAACCTGAGGCCTGAATTCCCAACCGACACCCAGACAGCATGCCGTACACTGAGAACATCTGAACCGCCATGGCCTTAGGTTGCCATCTCTTTCCAACCTGGTTTTCAGGCTACAGAAACCTAGACCTTATCTCTACTCATTTCCCATGGGTGAACGTGATGCAGAAATCATAACTCCTCCTTCCCTCTCGCCAGAATCTTGTGGTTGGCATCTTATCCAAACTTCAGTGTAGGACCCCTGTAGGGCCTACAGGAGTAGTAGTAGGGCCCCTGAGGGTAGTGTAGGGTTCCTGAGGCCCTGCCCATGCTTAAGATCTGCGGTGGGCACAAACACACATTGGGACCCTCAGTTTGAGCCCTGTCCTCAAGTAAAGCCTCTCAGTGGCTCGACCATGAGCCGGCATATGGGGCCTGTCATGCCCCAAGTCACCCAATCTTAACCAGAGGTACAGACATCTAGTCACCCCTACTCAGGGCTCTGCTCTGGAATTCCTCTTTGGTGGGACATTTGAGGTAAGTAAACACAGAACGGATTCCTCCCACCCACAGAATACCCCAATCACTTGGGATCAGGCCATCCCCAGAGAGAAAGACTCCTCCATGGCCCATGAGGCCAGCCCGACATTCCACGGCCACTATTGACACAAAATCCAGAGACATATGCCTCACCCTTAGGTCATAGCCCAAAAAATTCTCCTCATAGTCTGTAGATCGGGCCTACCATACCTACGTCCCCAAAACTAAGCCGAGTTTGTGTTTTCAGACTTCTATCCTGACATCCCTGTCCCACACACCCTCCAGGCTGAGGCCCCTGGAGCCACACATCAGGACTGTGCCTGCCCTCTCCAAGGAAATTCTTCCCATTCCATTGGCCACAACCCTACAGATTAGGAGAAACCTCCAAAGTCCCAGAGGCCATTCCAATATTGTAGGCCGCCCAGTACAAAGAGGGGTGATCTGTCACAAGCTGAGCAACGACCTCAACTCACCCGTAGACAGATATCCCAAGAGAAAGGTATTAAAGTCGACAGGCCCCTAGAACGTAATTGGTTCCATTGCTTTTGTTTCTAAGCATCTCTCCTCAGAGGCCTGTTTTCCAATACCAGCATATGGGGGATTCCAGAGATACCAATCAGAACAAATCTTGTCTCCACATGGGAAACTTATCCTTTGGAGCTCTGTAAAAACCTCCAGTTAGGAGAAACCTTCAGGTAACCGGAGCCACCGCCCTATTCCAAGGTCTCCATGGACACAAACCCGCATTATGACCATTCGGCAGGAGAGTACATTTCAACTCAGCCCGTTGATTACTCCCCAGAGCCAGAATATCAAACCTGCCTTGTCGCTAGGAGACAACTGGAATGCAAAGCAGACTCTCTAGGCATCCATCGTTGGAATCCTGCTCTGGCGCCGTTCCATATGGGATGTCCTGGGAGCCTTCCAACAGGTCTTGACTGTCCTGCAGAAGGAATCCTTGCAGATTGGAGCATCTCACAACTCCTATCGTGGGAAAACCTACATGGCCTCATGAGATGCTCCCCTTTATAAAGGGGCCATCATGGACAGAAACTCCAACCTGAGCCAACTTCTGATCCATTGCTTTGGTTTCTATGTATCTCTCCTCAGAGGCCTGGTTTCCAGTATTAGAATATGGGGGTTTCCTAAGGAAACAATCAGAACAGATCTCATCTCCACATGAGAAACTTGCTCTTTGGAGCTGTGTCAATACCTCAGGTTAGGAGGATCCTTCAGGGCGCTGGCACCATGGCCCAATTCCAAGGTCTCCAAGGACACAAACTTACATTATGATCCATCCTCAGGAGAGTCCATTTCAAATCAGCCCCCTCGGCTGCTCACCCAGAGCCAGCAGAACAAACCTGCCTTGTCACTAGGAGACATTTGGAATGCGAGATGGGCTGCCCAGGCATCCACCCTTAGAACCCTGCTCTGGAGAATTTCTTTATGGGACGTCTTGAATCCAACCAACCTGTCTTCACTGTCTCGCAGAATGAATCCTTGTTGTTTGAAGCATCACACAATCCCACTGTGAGAAAACCGCCATTTCCTCATGATGCCCCACACCTTCATAAATGGGCCATCATGGACAGAAACTCCATCCTAAGCCAAAGTCTGATCCGCGCCCTGAATTCAGAAGCACGAGATCTCGATTCAGCACTTGAGAGTGTGCCTGCTGTGCCCTCGCCCCGAAACATAAGCCTAACGTGTGTTCTCAGACTTCCGTCTTCACAATCCTGGCCACACCCCTCCAGTTTGGCAATTCTGGAGACACAATGCAGCACTCTGCCTGCCCTCCAGAAGAAAAATGTTGCCCTATAGGGCTAACCAGAAACGCCAAATGAGTAACAACCTGCATGCCACTCGACCATACCCCAATTATACAATCTAGCCTGTGCACTAAAGCCCTGTGTGACACAGCCTGAAGGCAGACCTCCAGTCCAACACCCAGACAGCTGGCCGTACACTGAGCATATCAAACCCACAATGGATTTCGGCCATCATCTCTACCCAACCTCAGTTTTCACCTTCAGAACCTAGACCTTATCTCCACTCACTGCTCAGGAGTGAACGTGATACAAGAATCAGAACTTCTCCTTCGCCATGGCAAGAAACCTTGGGGTTGGCATGTGGTCCAACGTTCATTGTAGGAGAAAGCAGCATGGACTATGAGGCCCCACCTATCCCTGAGGGCTACAATTTGCACAAACAGACATTGTGACCCTCAGCGTGAGCCCTATCCTCATGTAAAGCCTCTTAGTGACTGGAACAACAGCCCACATATGGGGCTTGCCAAGCCCCTAGTCCCCCAATCTCAACCAGAGTTAGAGATGTCTAGTCACCCCTACTCAGGGCACTGCTCTGGAATCCCTCTTTGGTGGGACACCTGAGGTAAAAAAAAAAAATACAGAAAGGACTCTTCCCATCCACAGAATGATCCCAACCACTTGGGATCAGGCCAAATCACCAGAGAAAGACTTGTCCATGGCCCTTGAGGTCACCCCGACATTCCAAGGCCACCGTAGGCACAAAATCCAGAGACAAAAGCAAGAGCAAACGCCAGATACTCGCCCTTTGTTCATAGCCCGGAAAATTCTCACGGTCTATAGATCGAGCCATCATACATACATCCCCAAACATAAGCTGAGTTTGTGTTTTCAGACTTCTGTCCCCACAGTCCTGGCCCACACACCATCCAAGCTGGGGCCCCTGGAGCCACACCTGAGGACTGTGGCTTCCCTCTCTAGGGGAATTCTGCCATTTCCATTGGCCACAACCCTATAGATTAGGAGAAACCTCCAAACTCACCGATGCCATACCAATAGTGTTGGCTGTCCAGGACAAACAGGGATGATCTTTCACAAATTAGGAAACTACCTCCACTCAGACCCAGAGACAGATATCCCCATAGAATAAGATTGAACTGGACAGGCACTTAGGCCCTAATCAGATCCATTGCTTTTGTTTCCAGGCATCTCTCCTCAGAGGCCTGGTTACCAATACCAGCATATGGGGGATTACTGAGGCACTCATAGAAAAATCTCGTCTCCACATAGGAAATGTACTCTTTGGAGCTCTATAAAAACCTCTGTTTAGGAGAATTTTCAAAGCCCCGGATCAAGCGCCCCATTCCAAGGTCTCCATGGACTTAAACCCACATTATGATCTATCCTCGGTAGAGTCCATGTCAACTCATCCCCCTTGGTTTCTCCCCCAGGGCCTGCAGATCAATCCTGCCTTGTTGCTAGGAGACAACTAGAATGGGAGGCGGGCTGCCCAGGCATCCATCCTTAGAACCCTACTCTGGAGTCGTTCCATATGGGACATCCTAGAGCCATCCAACAGGTCTCAAGTGTCCCACAGAAGGAATCATTGCAGTCTGGTGCATCTCACAACTCCCATTGTGGGAAAATCTCCATGCCCTCTTGAGACGCTCCACTTTATAAAGGGGCCATCATGGACAGAAACTCCAACCTCAGCAAACGTCTGATATTCGCCCTGGCTTCAGGTGCATGAGATCTTGATTCAGCTCTGCAGAGTGTGCCTTCTGTGCCCTCACCCCAAAAACTAAGCCTAGCTTGTGTTCTCAGACTACCGTCCTCACACCCCTGGCCCAAAAGCCCTACAGTTTGGCAATACTGGGGCCACAATGCAGCACTCTGCCTGCCCTCCAGAAGAAAAACGTTGCCTTATGGAGCTACCTAGAAACCCGAATGAGGATCAACTGAACGCCACTCGACTGCACCCCAAATATACAGTCTACCCTGTCTAATTCCCTGTCTGACACAGCATGAGCCCACACCTCCAGACCTACGCTCAACAGCTAGACACACACTGAGCTCATTGTACCCATCAGGTCCTTAGGTCTTCATCTCTTCCCAACCTCGGTTTTCGGGTTTCAGAACCTAGACCTAAACTCCAATCACTGTCCAGGGGTGAACTTGATGCAGAAATCACAACTCTTCCTTCGCCATGGCTGGAAACCTTGTGGTTGGCATATTCTCCAACGTTCAGTGTAGGAGAATCCAGCGTGGCCCATGAGGCCCTTCCCATGCTTGAGGGCCTTGTTGGGCACAAATAGGCATTGTGACCCTCAGCATGAGCCCTGTCCTCAAGGAAGACCTCTCAGTGTCTGAATCAAGAGCCCACATATTGGACTTGCCATGCCCCTAGGCCCCCAAACTTAAACAGAGGTGGGGTTATCCAGTTGTCCCTCCCAAGGACTCTGCTGGAATCCCTCTTTTATTGGCACACATGAAGTACATAAAATAAAATAAAAAACAGAAAGGACACCTCCCATCCCACAGAATGTACCTAAACTCTTGGGATTGGGTCAAATCCTCAGAGAAGGAAAGCCGTCCACAACCCATGAGGCCACGCCAGCATTCGACCCACATTGTTGACACAAATCCAGAGACAAAACCTGAGCAAGTACCTCAAACTCACCCTTTTTCATATCCCGAAGTGTTATCACGGTCTGTAGATTGGGCGTGCCATACCTATGTCCCCAATCCTAAGCGGAATTTGTGTTTTCAGACTTCTGTCCCCACAGGCCTGGCCCACACACCCTCAAGGCTGGGCCCCTAGAGCCAAACTCAGAACTGTGCCTGCCCTCTCCAGGGGATTTCTGCCCATTCCATTGGCCACAACCCTATAGATTAGGAGAAACTCCAAAATCCCGAGGCCATTCCCAATATTATAGGCTGCCCAGGACAAACAGGGGCGATCTGACACAAGCCGAGCAACTACCTCCCCTCAGAACCATAGATACGTATCCCCAGGAAAGAGATTGAACCGGACAGGCACCTAGGCCCTAATCATATACATTGCTTTTGTTTCCAGGTATCTCTCCTCAGAGGCCTGGTTTCCAATACCAGCATATGGGAGATTCCTTTGGCACTCATCAAAACAATTCTCTTCTCTACATAGGAAACGTACTCTTTAGAGCTCCATCAAAACCTCCGGTTATGAACATCCCTCAAGGCCCCGGATCAAGCACCCCATTCCAAGGTCTCCATGGACACAAATGCACTTTATGACCCATCCTCAACTCACCCATTTCAACACACCCGCCTCGGTTACTCCCCGAGATCCAGCAGATCGAACTTGCCTTGGCGCTATGAGACACCTGGAATGGGAGGCAGGCTGCCCAGTCATCCATCCTTAGAACCCTGCTCTGGATAACTTCCTTATGGGATGTCCTGGAGCCATCCAGCAGGTCTCGACTGTCCCACGGAAGGAATCATTGTGGTTTGGAGCATCTCACAATTCCCATCGTGGGAAAACCTCCATGGCCTCGTGACACCCTCCCCTTCATGAAGGGGCCGTCATGGACAGAAACTCCAACCTGAGCCAACGTCTGATCCTAGCTCTGTCTTCAGGTACACGGGATCTCTAATCATCTCTGCAGAGGCTTCCTGCCGTCCCCTCACCCCGAAATCTAAGTCTGGCTTGTGTTCTCAGAATTTTTTCCTCACACTCCTGTCCCACAAGCCTTCCAGTTTGGGAATTCTGGAGCCACTATGTGGCACTGTGTCTTATTTCCAGAAGAAAAACGTTGCCCTCTGGGGCTACCCAGTAACCACAAATGAGTACCAACCTGCACGAAACTCGACTGCACCCCAATGATACAGTCTAGCCTGGGCACTAATTCCCTGTCTGCCACAGCCTGAGCCTGCACCTCCCAACCCACACTCAACAGGTGGCCGAACACTGAGCACATCAGACACACCATGGCCTTAGGTCTTCATCTCTTCCCAACCTCAGTTTTCAGGCTTCAGAACCTAGACCTTAAATCCAATCACAGTCCAGGAGTGAAAGTGTTGCAGAAATTAGAACACCTTCTTCCCCATGGCCAGAAAACTTGTGGTTGCCATATTGTGCAACGTTCAGTGTAGGAGAAACCAGCATGGTACATTAGGCCACGCCCTGACTTGAGGGGCTCCTTGGGCACAAAAACACATTGTGAAACTCAATGTGAGCCCTATGATCAAGGAAGGCCTCTCAGTGTCTGGACCTAGAGCCCACATATGGGGCTTGCCATGTTCTTAGGTCCCAATGTTAACCAGAGGTCTGGTTGTCCAGTCGCCCCTCCCCAGGACTCTGCTGTGGAATCCCTCCTTTGGTGGTCCACCTGAGGTAAAAAAAAAACAGAAAGGCCTCCTCCCTTCCCACAGAATGACCCCAAACTCTTGGGATTGGATCAAATCCCCAGAAAGGGAGCCTCATCGATGGCCCATGAGGACACCCGGACATTCCATGGCAATCGGTGACACATATCCAGAAAAAAATAAGCATGAGCAAGCACCTCACTTTCGCCCTTTGTTCATATCCCGAAGAGTTCTCCTCACGGTCTATATATCGGGCCGGCCATACCTACAGACCCAAACCTAAGTGGAGTTTGTGTTTTCAGACTTTTGTCCAAATAGCCCTGGACCACACACGCTCCACACTTGGGTCCCTGGAGCCACACCTCAGGACTGTGCTTCCCTTTCAAGAGAATTCTTCCCATTCCATTGGCCACAACCTTGCAAATTAGGAAAAACCTCCAAAGTTACCGAGGCCATCCCAATAGTGTAGGCCGCCCAGGACAAACAGGTGTGATCTCAAACCAGCTGAGCAACTACCTCCACTCAGACAAAAGATGTCCCCAGAGAAGAATATTGAACCGGACAGGCCCCTAGGCCCTAATCAGATCCATTGCTTTGGTTTCCAGGCATCTCTCCTCAGAGGCCTCATTTCCAATACCAGCAAATGGTTGTTTCCTGAGGCACCAATAAGAAAAAATCTCGTCTCCCCATGGAAAACTTGCTCATTGGAGCTTTGTTATAACCTCTGGTTAGGAGAATCCTTCAGGGCCCTGGTGCCACTGCCCCATACCAAGGTCTCAATGGACTCAAACCAACATTAAGACCATCCTCAGGAAAGTCCATTCCAACTCAGCCCCCTCTGATGCTACCCCAAGCCAGCAGATCAAACGTTTCTTGTTGCTAGGAGACTATTGGAATTGAGGCTGTCTGCCCAGACATCCATACTTAGAACCCTGTTCTGGAAAAATACCTGATGAGACGTCCTGGAGCCATCCAACAAATCTTAATTGTCCCACAGAAGGAATTCTTGCGGTTTGGAGCATCTCACAACTCTAATAGTGGGAAAACCCCCATGGCCTCATAATGCCCCCCCCCCTCATGAAGGGGCCATCATGGACAGAAACTCCAACCTGAGCCAAAGTCTGATCCTCGACCTGACTTCAGACTCATGAGATCTCAATTCAGCTCTGCAGAGTGTGCCTGCCATGTCCATTCCCCGAAACCTAAGCCTAGCTTGTGTTCTCAGACTTCCGTCCTCACTCTCCTGGCCCACAAGCCCTCCAATTTGGGAATTCCCGAAGCCACAATGCAGCACTCTGCCTGCCCTCCAGAAGAAAAACTTTGCCCTATGAAGCTAATAAGAAACCCCAAATGATTATCTAATGCATGCCACTCGACTGTAAAGCAATTATACAGCCTACCCTGAATACTAATGCCCTGTCTGGCACAGCCTGAGACAAGACATCCCAAACGACACTTAGATAGCTGGCTCCAACCTGGACACAAGGGACCCGCTATGGCTGTAGTTCGTCATCTCTTCCCAACCTCGGTTTTCAGGCTTCAGAACCTAGACCTTATCTCCAATCACTGCCCAGGGGTGAACGTTATGCAGAAATTAGTATTCCTCCTTCCCCATGGCCAGAAACCTTGTGGTTGTCATGTTGTCCAACGTTCAATGTGGGAAAACCTGCATTGTCGGAAAGGCCACGCCAGTGCTTGAGGGCCGCCTAGGGCACAGACATTCATTGTGACCTGTAGCATGAGTCCCGTATTAAAGTAACGCCTCTCAGTGGGTGGACCAAGATCCTGCATAAGGGGCTTGTCATATCCATAGGCCCCCAGGCTTAACCAGAGAGCGAGTATTCCAGTTGTCAGTACCCACTGCTATGCTCCATAATTCCTCTACTGGGGGGACACATGAAGCAGAAAACAGGACTCTTCCCTTCCCACAGAATGACCCCAAACTCTTGGGGGCTGGACAAACCACCAGAGAGGGAGACTTCTACGACCCATGAGGCAACTCCTACATTAAACGGCCATTGTGGACAAAATATCCAGAGACAAAAGACTGAGCGACTGCCTCCCTCTCACCCTTCTTTCATATCCAGAGGAGCTCCCCTCACGGACTGTAGATCAGGCCTGCCATAACCTCGGCCCCAAACCTGAGCTGAGTTTGGGTTTTTGGATGTCTGTCTGCACAGCCGTGGCCCACACCGCCTCCAGGCTGGGGTCTCTGGAGCCACACCACAGAACTGTGCCTGCTCTCTCCTAAGAAACTGCCCGTTCCATTGGCCACAACTCTACAAAATAGTAGAAACCTCAAGGTACCTAAGGACATCCCACTACCGCAAGCCGCACTGGACAAACATGGGCATTATGACACCAGCTGAGCAACTACTACCTCCATGCAGCACACAGACTGATATCCGCAGAGACAGAAGATTGAACCAGACAGGCCCCTAGGCCCTATTATGATCTCTTGCTTTGGTGTCCAGGTATCACTCCTCAGAGGCCTGGGTTCGAAGACCAGCATATGGGGCTATCCTGAGTCACCAGACAGAACACCTCTCATCTCCGCATGGAAAGCTTCCTTGTTGGAGTTGTGTCAAACCCTTCGGGTTGGAGAATCCTGCAGAGTCCCTTAGCTACTGCCACATACCAAGGTCCCCATGGCCACCAACCCACATTATGACTCATCCTCAGGAAAGTCCATTTAAACTCAGCTTTCTGGGTAGCTCACCCAAGAGCCCGCATATTGAGCGGGCCTTGTCTCGACCAGGCAATGGGAAGGTGATTTGGCGTTTCTCGGCATCCATGCTTAGGCCCCTGCTCTCGAGTCTTTCTGTATGGGGCATCCTGGAACCATCCAATAGTACTCGACTGTCCTGAAGAAGGAAACTTTGAAGTTTGGAGCAGCTCACAACTCCCAGCGTAGGGAAACCTCCCTGGCCTCATGACACCCCCACCCCCTTCAGGAAGGGGACCGTCATGGACACAAACTCCAGCTTGAGGCAACATCTGATACTCGCCCTGACCTCAGATGCAGGAGATCTCGATTCAGCCTCTGCACAGTGGGCCCAAACCTCGTGCTACCTTGTGTTTTCAGACTTCGTTCCTCACACTCCTGGCAAACATGTCCTCAAGACTTGGAATTCTGGAACCAAAATGCAGCCCTATGCTGGCCCTCCAGAAGAAAAACGTTGCTCTATGGGGATCTCCATAAACCCCAAATGAGGATCAACCTGCTCGGTTCTCGACCTCACCCCAATAGGATTGTTCGGGTTGTCCATTCATCCCTCCCCAGAGCTCTGCTTTGGAATCCCTCTTTTGGTGGGACACCTGAGGTAACAAAACTAAAAGGACTCCTCCCATCCTTCAGATTGACCCAAAACAATTGGGATTGGACCAAAATCACAGAGAGGAAGTCTCGTCCATGGTCCATGAGGCCTCCCCGAGATTCCACAGCCATCGTTGTCAACAAATCCAGAGACAAAAGTCTGAGCAAGCGCCTCACACTCGCTCTTTTGTCGTTTCCCGAAGAGTTCTCCTCACGGTCTGTAGATCGGGCCTGCCATACCTATTTCCCAAACCTAAGTCGAATTTGTGTTTTCAGACTTCTGTCCCCACATTCCTGGCCCACAGACCCTTCAGGCTGGGTCCCCTGGAGCCACACATCAGGACTGTGCCTGTCCATACCACGGGAATTCTGCCCATTCCATTGTCCACAATCGTACAAATTAGGAAAAACCTCCAGAGTCCCCAAGGACATCCCAATAATGTAGGCCGCCCAGGACAAACAAGGGTCATCTGAATCCAGCTGAGCATCTACCTCTACTCAGCGTAGATGGATGTCCCCAGAGAAGAAGATTGAATCAGACAGGCCCCTAGGACTGAATCAGATTCATTGCTTTCGGTTACAGATATCTCTCCTCAGAGGCCTGATTTCCAATATTAGCATATGGGGATTTCATGAGGCAGCAATCAGAACAAATCTCCTCTCCACATGGGAAAATTATCCTTTGAAGATGTATCAAAACCTCCAGTTAGGAGAATCCTTCAGGGCTTGTGTGCCACTGCCCCATTACAAGGTCTCCATAGACACAAAAGCACATTAGGACCCATCCACAAGAGAGTCTATTTCAACTGAGCGTATTCGTTTGCTCCGCGAGATCCAGCAGATCTAACTTGTCTTGTTGCTAGGAGACAATTGGAATGTGAGGTGGCCTACCCCGCCATCCATCCTTAAAACCCTGCTCAGAATCGTTGGCCTGGAGCCAACCAACAGGTATCAATTTTCCTGCAGAAGAATCTTTGCAGTTGGGAGCTTCTCAGAACTCCCATTGTGAGAGAACCCCCATGGCCACATGATCCCCCCCCCTTCATAAAGGGGCCATCAGGGACATAAGGTCCAACCTGAGCGATTGTCTGATCCTCATCATGACTTCCGATGCACGAGATCTCGGTTCAGGTCTGTAGATTGTGCCTGCCATGTCCTCACCCAGTAACCTAAGCCTTGCTTGTGTCCTCAGACTTCTGCACACAGACTACTGGCTCACAAGCCCTCCAGTTTGGCAATCCAGAACTACAATGCAGCACTCTACCTGCCCTGCAGGAGAAATACATTGCCCTCTGGGGCTACCTAGAAACCACTAATGAAGATCAACCTGCACGACACTTGGCTATACCCAAAATATATAGGATGACCTGGGCAATAATGCCCTTTCTGACACACCCTGAGCCTGGACCTCCAACGCCAAAACAGAGAGCTGGCTACAAACTGAAAACTTCAGACCCCCCATGGCCTTAGGTCGTTAACCCTTCCCAACCTCAGTTTTCAGGCTTCAGAACCTAGACCTTAACTCCAATCACTGCCCAGGTTAGAAAATGGTGCAGAAATCAGAACTCCTTCCCGATGGCAGGAAAACTTGTGGTTGGCTTGTTGTCCAACGTTCATTGTAGTGGAAACCAGTGTGTCCCTTGAGGCCCCGCCATTGCTCGCGGTCCAGATAGGTAGCAAACACACATTGTGACCCTCAGCCTTAGCCCAGTCCTCAGGTAAGGCCTCTCAGTGGCTGGATGAAGAGACAGCATATTGGGCTTGCCATGCCCCTAGGCCCCAATTTTTAACAATAGTTCGGGTTGTCCCTTCACTCTTCCCCAGGGCTCTGCTTTGGAATTCCTCTTTTGGTGGGACACCTGATGTAACAACCCTGAAAGGAGTCCTCCATCCAACAGATTGACGAAAAACAATTGGGATCGGGCCAAATCCACAGAGAGCAAGATTCGTCCATGGCCCATGAGGCCTCCTTGACATTCCACGGCCATTGCTGATACAATATCCAGAGACAAAAGCCTGAGCAAGCGCCTCAGACTCGCACTATCTTCATATCCTGAAGATGTCTTCTCATGGTTTGTAGATCGGGCCTGCCATACCTACGTCCCCAAACATAAGCTGAGTTTGTGTTTTCAGACTTCTGTCCTCAAAGTCCTGGGCCACACACCATCCAGGCTGGGGACCCTGGAGACACACATTAGGACTGTGCCTACCCAATCCAAGGGAATTCTGCCCATTCCATTGTCCAAAATCGTACAAATTAGGAGAACCCCCCAATGTCCCTGAGGCCATCCCAATAGTATAGGTCGCCCTGGACAAAAAAGGGCAGTCTGACTCCAGCAGAGCATCTAACTCCACTCATACCCTAGAAGCATGTCCCCAGAGAAGAAGATTGAACCAGACAGGACCCTAGGCCAAAATCGGATCCATTGCTTTGGTTTACAGGCATGTCTCCTCAAAACCCTGGATTCCAATACCAGCATTGGGGTTTTCCTGAGGCACCCATCAGAACAAACCTCGTCTCCACAAGGAAACTTGTGCATGGGAGCTACGTCAAAAGCTTCGGAGATTACTTCAGGGTCCCGGTGCCACCGCCCCATTCCAAGGCCCTCATGGACACAAACACACATTAGACCCATCCTCAGGAAAGTCCATTTCAAATCAGCCACCCCGGTTGCTCCCGCAGAGCCATCAGATCTAAACTGTCTTGTCGCTAGGAGACAATTGGAATTCGAGGCGGGCTTCCCAGGCATCCATCCTCGAACGTTGGTCTGGACTCATCCATATGGGATGTCCTGGAGCTGTCCAACAGGTCTCAATTGTCACGCAGAAGGAATCTTAGGAGGGGGCCTTCCACCACTACCAACGTGGGAAAACCTCCACGGCCTCGAGATTTGTCTCCCTTTATGAAGGGGCCGTCATGAACAGAAAATCCAAGCTGAGCCAACGTCTGATCCTCACTCTGACTTCAGATGCATGAGATATTGCTTCAGATCTTCAGGGGGTACATGCCGTGCCCTCGCCCTGAAACCCAAGTCTAGCTGTCCCTAGGACCCAATTTTAACCAGATTTTTGGTTGTCCAATCGCCCGTCCCCAGGGCTCTACTCTGGAATCCCTCATTTGGTGGGACCCCTGAGTTTGAAAAATAAAACCAAACCAAACAACAACAACAAACAACGGACTTCTTCCGACCCACAGAATGACCCCAAACTGTTTGGACATTCCACGGCCATCGCTTCCAAGCTGAGCCAACGTCTGATCCTCGCTCTGATTTTAGATGCATGAGATATTGCTTCAGATCTTCAGGGGTACATGCCGTGCCCTCGCCCTGAAACCCAAGTCTAGCTGACCCTAGGACCCAATTTTAACCAGATTTCTGGTTGTCCAATCGCCCCTCCCCAGGGCTCTACTCTGGAATCCCTCATTTGGTGGGACCCCTGTGTTTGAAAAACAAAACAAAACAAAACAACATCAACAAAAAACGGACTTCTTCCGTGCCAAAGAATGACCCCAAACTCTTTGGATTGGGGCAAATCCCCAGGCAGTAAAACTCGTCCATTTCCCATGAAGTCACCCGGAAATTTCATGACCATGAATGACATGATATCCAGAGATAAATACTTGAGCAAGAGCCTCACAATCGCCCTTTTTTCATATCCCGAAGAGTTCTCCTCATGGTCTGCAGATCAGTCCTGCCATACCTATGACCCGAAACATAAGCCGAGTTTCTGGTTTCAGACAAGTGTCCCAACTGCTCTGGCCTACACACCCTATAGGCTCAGGCCCCTGAGGCCAAACCTGAAGACTGTGCTTGCCCTCTCCAAGAGAATTGGATGTGTTCATTCCAATGACCACAACCCTACTAAGAGTATAAGCCTCCAAAATTCCTGAGGCCATACCAATAGATGTGGCTTCCCAGGACAAACAGGGGCAATCTGAGCCCATCTGAGCACCTACCTGCACTCAGACCTGTAGACTGATATCCCCAGAGGTAATAAGGAACGAACAGGCCCCTAGGCACCTATCGGATCCATTGCTTTGGTTTCAGGCATCTCTCCTCAGAGGCCTGGATTTCAATAACAGCATATGGCTGTTTCTTGACTCACCATCAGAACAAATCTCATCTACACATGGGAAACTTGCACGATGGAGCTGTGTGAAAGCCTCTCTTTATTAGAACCCTTCAGGGCCCCAGTGCCACCGCTTCATTCCAAGGTATCCATAGACACAAAATCATATTAGGTCACATCCACGGGAGAGTCCATTTCAACTGAGCCTCCTCGGTTACTCCCCCAGATCCAGCAGATCTGACCTGTCTTGTTGCTCGGAGACAATTGGAATGCGAGGTGGGCAACCCAGCCATCCATCCTTAGAACCCTGCTCGGAATCGTTGTCCTGGAGCCAACCAACAGGTCTCAATTGTCCTGCAGAAGAATCTTTGCAATTGGGACCTTCTCACAACTCCCATCTTAGGAAAACCCCCATGGCCTCGTGATCCCCCCCCTTTAAGAAGGGGCCCTCAGGGACAGAAAGTCCAACCTGAACGATCGTCTGATCCTCGCCCTGAGTTCAGATGCACGTGATCTAGATTCAGGACTGTAGTTTGTGCCTGCCATATCCTCATACAGAAACCTAGGCCTAGCTAGCGTTCTCAGACTTCCGTCCTCAGACTACTGGCCCACAAGCATTCCAATTTGGCTATTAAGAACTACAATGCAGCATTCTGCCTACCCTCCAGAAGAAAAACATTGCCCTCTGGGGCTACCCAGAAACCCCAAATGAGGATCAACCTGCACGCCATTCGGCTCTCCCCAAATATATAGGCTGACCTGGGCACTAATGCCCTTTATGACACAGCCTGAGCCTGGACCTCCTGGCCCCACCCAGACAGCTGGCCGCCCACTGAGCACATAGGACCAGCCATTGCCTTAGGTTGTTATCTCTTCCCAACCTCGGTTTTTAGGATTCAGATCCTAGGCCTTATCTCCAATCACTACCCAGGTTTGAAAATGATGCAGAAATCAGAACTCCTTCCCAATGGCAAGAACCTTGTGGTTGGCTTGTTGTCCAACGTTCAGTGTAGTGGAAACCTGTTTGTCCGATGAGGCACCGCCATTGCTCGCGGGCCACATAAGTGGCAAACACACATGGTGACCCACAGCCTTAGGCCAGTCCTCAGGTAAGGCCTCTCAGTGGCTGGATGAAGAGACAGCATATTGGGCTTGCCATGCCCCTAGGTCCCAACTTTTAACCAGATTTCTGGTTGTCCAATCACCCCTCCCCAGGGCTCTACTCTGGAATCCCTCATTTGGTGGGACCACTGAGGTAACAACCATGAAAGGAGTGCTCCCATCCAACAGATTGACGAAAAACAATTGGGATCGGGCCAAATCAACAGAGAGCAAGATTCGTCCATGGCCCATGAGGCCTCCCCGACATTCCACGGCCATCGCTGAAACAAAATCCAGAGACAAAAGTCTGAGCAAGCGCCTCAGACTCGCACTATCTTCATATCCTGAAGATGTCTTCTCATGGTTTGTAGATCGGGCCTGCCATACGTACGTCCCCAAACATAAGCTGAGTTTGTGTTTTCAGACTTCTGTCCTCAAGTCCTGGGCCACACACCATCCAGGCTGGGGACCCTGGAGCCACACATTAGGACTGTGCCTACCCAATCCATGGGAATTCTGCCCATTCCATTGTCCAAAATCGTACAAATTAGGAGAACCCTCCAAAGACTCTGAGGCCATCCCAATAGTATAGGTCGCCCGGGACAAAAAAGGTCAGTCTGTCACCAGCTGAGCATCTACCTCCACTCATACCCTAGATGGATGTCCCCAGAGAAGAAGATTGAACCAGACAGGACCCTAGGCCAAAATCGGATCCATTGCTTTGGTTGACAGGCATGTCTCCTTAAAACCCTGGATTCCAATACCAGCATTGGTGTTTTCCTGAGGCACCCATCAGAACAAACCTCGTCTCCACAAGGAAACTTGTGCATGGGAGCTATGTCAGAAGCTGAGGAGATTACTTCAGGGTCCCGGTGCCACCACCCCATTCCAAGGCCCTCATGGACACAAACACACATTAGACCCATCCTCAGGAAAGTCCATTTCAACTCAGCCACCCCGGTTGCTCCCGCAGAGCCATCAGATCTAAACTGTCTTGTCGCTAGGAGACAATTGGAATGTGAGGCGGGCTTCCAAGCATCCATCCTCGAACGTTGGTCTGGACTCATCCATATGGGATGTCCTGGAGCTGTCCAGCAGGTCTCAATTGTCCCGAAGAAGGATTCCTAGGAGGGGGCATCCCACCACTCCCAACGTGGGAAAACCTCCACGCCTTCGAGAATCCGCTCCCTTCATGAAGGGGCCGTCATGAACAGAAAATCCAAGCTGAGCCAACGTCTGATCCTCGCTCTGACTTCGGATGCATGAGATATTGCTTCAGATCTTCAGGGGGTACATGCCGTGCCCTCGCCCTGAAACCCAAGTCTACCTTGTGTTCTCAGACTTCCATCCTCACACTCCTGGCCCTGAAGCCTAAAAATTTGGCAATTCCGGACCATCATTGCAGCACTCTGCCTGCACTCTAGAAAAAATATATTGCCTAATGAGCTGCCCGGGCACATTAAATGTGAATAAACCTACACGGCACTCGAATGTACCCAAATTATATAGTCTAACCTGGGCAGTAATGCACTGTCTGACACAACTTGAGCCGGGACCTCCTGAGCAACACCCAGACAGCTGACCACAAACTGAGCACATCAGACCCGCCATAGCCTTAGGTCATCATCTCTGCTCTACCTCAGTTTTCAGGCTTCAGAACCTAGACTTATCTCCAATAACTGCTCAGGGGTGACTGTGATGCAGAAATCAGAACTCCTGCTTACCTAAGGAAAGAAACCTTGTGGTTGCCATGTTGTCCTACGTTCATTGTAGGACACCCTCAGCGTGATTCCTGACCCCTAGTAAATCCTCTCAGTGGCTGGACCATTAGATGTCATAATGGGCTTGACATGTCCCTAGGCCCCAATTTTTAACCAGATATCTGGTTGTCCAGTCATAACTCCACAGGGCTCTACTCTAGAATCTCTCATTTGGTGGGGTTTGAAAAACAAAAAAAAGAAATCAACAACAAACAAAAAAACGGACATCTTCCATCCCACAGAGGGACGCCAAACTCCTTGAACGGGGCCAAACACCCAGAGTAAGACTCGTCCATTTCCCATGAAGTCACCCAGAAATTTCACGACCATTAGTGACACGATATCCAGAGAAAAAAACATGAGCAAGAGCCTCACACTCGCCCTTTTTTTCATATCTCGAAGACTTCTCCTCATGGTCTGTAGATCAGTCCTGCCATACCTATGACCCGAAACATAAGCCGAGTTTGTGGTTTCAGACAACTGTACAAACAGCCCTGGCCTACACACCCTACAGGCTCAGGCCCCTGGAGCCAAACATGACGCCTTTGCTTGCCCTCTCCAAGGGAATCGTATGTGCCCATTCCAATGGCCACAACCCTACTAATAGGATAAACTTCCAAAGTCCCTGAGCCCATCCCAATTTTTGTGGCTTCCCAGGACAAACAGGGGCAATCTGGGCCCATCTGAGCACCTACCTGCACTGAGACCCGTAGACTGATGTCCCCAGATGTAAAAAGGAACGAACAGGCCCCTAGGCACCTATCGGATCCATTGCATTGGTTTCCAGGCATCTCTCCTCAGAGGCCTGGATTTCAATAACAGCATATGGCTGTTTCTTGACTCACTTATCAGAACAAATCTCATGTACACATGGGAAACGAGCATGATGGAGCTGTGTGAAAGCCTCTCTTTAGGAGATCCCTTCAGGGCCCCAGTGCCACCGCTTCATTCCATGGTCCCCATAGACACAAAATCATATTAGGACACATCCACGGGAGAGTCCATTTCAACTCAGCCTCCTCGGTTGCTCCCCCAGTTCCAGCAGATCTAACCTGTCTTGTTGCTTGGAGACAATTGGAAAGTGAGGTGGTCTACCCAGCCATCCATCCTTAGAACCCTGCTCAGAATCGTTGTCCTGGAGCCAACCAAAAGGTCTCAATTGTTGCAGAAGGATCTTTGCAGTTGGGAGCTTCTCACAACTCCCATCGTGGGAAAAGCACCATGGCCTCATGATCCACTCCCCCCTTCAAAAAGGGGCCATCAAGGACAGAATGTCCAACCTGAGAGATCGTCTGGTCCTCGCCCTGACTTCAGATGCACGAGATCTCGATTCAGGTCTGTAGATTGTGCCTGCCATATCCTCACCCAGAAACCTAGGCCTAGCTTGGGTTCTCAGACTTCCGTCCTCAGACTACTGAACCACAAATCCTCCAGTTTGGCAATCCAGAACTACAATGCAGCACTCTGCCTGCCCTCCAGAAGAAAAAAATTGCCCTCTGGGGCTACCCAGAAACCCCAAATAAGGATCAACCTGCACGCCATTCGGCTGAACCCCAAATATATAGCCTGACCTCGGCACTAAAGCCCTTTCTGGCACAGCCTGAGCCTGGACCTCCCGGCCACACCCAACAGCTGGCCGCACACTGAGCACATTGGACCCGTCTTGGCCTTAGGTCGTCATCTCTTCTCAACCTCGCTTTTCAGGCTACAGAACCTAGACCTTATCTCTAATCACGGCCCGGGTTTGAAAATGATGCAGAAATCAGAACTCTTTCCCCATGGCAAGAAACCTTGTGATTGACATGTTGTCCAAGGTTCAGTGTAGTTGAAACCCGTGTGGCCCATGAGGCCCCGTCCATGCTTGCGGGCCACATTGGTCACAAACACACAATGTGACCCTCAGCCTGAGCCCAACCTCAGGTAAGGCATCTCAGTGGCTGGATGGAGAGTCAGCATATTGGGCTTGCCATGCCCCTAAGTCCCAATTTTTAAATATAGTTCGGGTTGTCCGTTCACTCTTCCCCAGGGCTCTGCTTTGGAATTCCTCTTTTGATGGGACACCTGAGGTAACAAACCTGAAAGGAGTCCTCCCATCCCACAGATTGACGAAAAACAATTGGGATCGGGCCAAATCCACAGAGAGCAAGATTCGTCCATGGCCCATGAGGCCTCCCGAACATTCCACGGCCATCGCTGATACAAAATCCAGAGACAAAAGCCTGAGCACGCACCTCTGACTCGCTCATTCTTCATATCCTGAAGATTTCTTCAGATAAGAACCTACACGGCACTCAAATGCATCCAAAATATATAGACTAACGTGGGCACTAATGCACTTTCTGACAACCTGAGCCCGGACCTCGTGACTAACACCCAGACAGCTGACCGCACACTGACCACTTCAGACCCGCCATGGCCTTAGGTCATCATCTCTTCCCTACCTCAGTTTTCAGGCTTCAGAACCTAGACCTTATCTCCAATCACTGCCCAGGGCTGACTGTGATGTAGAAATCAGAATTCTTCCTTACCCATGGCAAGAAACCTTGTGGTTGGCATGTAGTCCAACGTTCAGTGTAGGAGAAACCAGCATTCACCCTGAGGCCCTGCACATTCTAGTGCGACGAGGGCATAAACACGCATTGTGACCCTCAGCTTGAGTCCTGTCCTCTAGTACGTCCTCTCAGTGGCTGGACCATTAGATTTCATTATGGGCTTCACATGTCCCTAGGCCCCATATTTAATCAGATTTCTGGTTGTCCAGTCGCCCCTCCCCAGGGCTCTACTCTGGAATCCCTCATTTGGTGGGACTCCTGAGGTTGAAAAACAGAACAAAACAAATCAACAACAACAGAAAAACGGACTTCTTCCATCCCACAGAATGACCCCAAACTCTTTGGACGGGGCCAGACCCACAGAGAGTAAGACTCGTCCATTTCCCATGAAGTCACCCGGAAATTTCACGACCATGTGTGACACGACTCACAGACAAAGACTTGAGCTAGAGCCTCACACTCGCCCTTTTTTCATATCCCGAAGAGTTCTCCTCATGGTCTGCAGATCAGTCCGGCCATACCTATGACCTGAAACATAAGCCGAGTTTGTGATTTCAGACAACTGTCCAAACAGCCCTGGCCTATACACCCTACAGGCTCAGGCCCCTGGAGCCAAACATGACGACTGTGCATGCCCTCTCCAAGGGAATTGTATGTGCCCATTCCAATGGCCACAACCCTACTAATAGGATAAACTTCCAAAATCCCTGAGGCCATCCCAATATTTGTGGCTTCCTACGACAAATAGGGGCAATCTGGGCCCATCTGAGCACCTACCGGCACTTAGACCCGTAGACTGATGTCCCCAGATGTAAAAAGGAAAAAACAGGCCCCAAGGCACCTATCGGATCCCTTGCTTTGGTTTCCAGTCATCTCTCCTCAGAGGCCTGGATTTCAATAACAGCATATGGCTATATCTTGAATCACCCATCAGAACAAATCTCAGCTACACATGGGAAACTTGCACGATGAAGCTGTGTGAAAGCCTCTCTTTAGGAGAACCCTTCAGGGCCCCAGTGCCACCGCTTCATTCCAAGGTCTCCATAGACACAAAATCATATTAGGTCACATCCACGGGAGAGTCCATTTCAACTCAGCCTCCTCGGTTGCTCCCCCAGATCCAGCAGATCTGACCTGTCTTGTTGCTTGGAGACAATTGGAATGCGAGGTGGGCTACCCAGCCATCCATCCTTAGAACCCTGCTCGGAATCATTGTCCTGGAGCCAACCAACAGGTCTCAATTGTCCTGCAGAAGAATCTTTGCAATTGGGACCTTCTCACAACTCCCATCGTCGGAAAACCCCCATGGCCTCGTGATCACCCCCTTCAAGAAGGGGCCCTCAGGGACAGAATGACCAACCTGAGCGATCGTCTGATCCTCGCCCTGACTTCAGATGCTCGAGATCTAGATTCAGGACTGTAGATTGTACCTGCCATATCCTCACCCAGAAACCTAGGACTAGCTTGGGTTCTCAGACTTCCATTCTCAGACTACTGTCTCAAAAGCCTTCCAGTTTGTGGATGGCATGTTGTCCAAGGTTCAGTGTAGTTGAAACCAGTGTGGCCCTTGAGGCCCCGCCCATGCTTGCGGGCCACATTGGTCACAAACACACTTTGTAACCCTCAGCTTGAGCCCCGTCCTCAGGTAAGGCTTCTCAGTGGCTGAATGGAGAGACAGCATATTGGACTTGCCATGCCCCTAGGCCCCAATTTTTAACCATAGTTCGGGTTGTCCCTTCACTCTTCCCCAGGGCTCTGCTTTGGAATTCAACTTTTGGTGGGACACCTGAGGTAACAAACCTAAAAGGAGTCCTCCCATCCCACAGATTGACGAAAAACAATTGGGATCGGGCCAAGTCCACAGAGAGCAAGATTCGTCCATGGCCCATGAGGCCTCCCCAACATTCCACGGCCATCGCTGATACAAAATCCAGAGACAAAAGCCTGAGCACGCGCCTCAGACTCGCTCATTCTTCATATCCTGAAGAGTTCTTCAGATAAGAACCTACACTGCACTCGAATGCACCCAAAATATATAGTCTAACCTGGGCACTAATGCACTGTCTGACAACCTAAGCCCGGACCTCGTGACTAACACCCAGACAGCTGACCGCACACTGAGCACTTCAGACCCGCCATGGCCTTAGGTCATCATCTCTTCCCTACCTTAGTTTTCATGCTTCAGAACCTAGACCTTATCTCCAATCACTTCCCACGGGTCACTGTGATGTAGAAATCAGAAATCATCCTTACCCATGGCAAAAAACCTTGTGGTTGGCATGCTGTCCAACGTTCAGTGTAGGAGAAACCAGCATTCACCCTGAGGCCCCACCCATTCTTGAGTGCGAGGAGGGCATAAACACGCATTGTGACCGTCAGCGTGAGTCCTGTCCTTTAGTACGTCCTCTCGGTGGCTGGACCATTAGATGTCATCATGGGCTTGACATGTCCCTAGGCCCCAATATTTAACCAGATTTCTGGTTGTCCAGTCGCCCGTCCCCAGGGCTCTCCTCAGGAATCCCTCATTTGATGGGACACCTGAGCTTGAAAAACAGAACAAAACAAATGAACAACAACAGAACACGGTCTTCTTCCATCCCACAGAATGACCCCAAACTCTTTGGACGGGGCCAAACCCCCAGAGAGTAAGACTCGTCCATTTCCCATGAAGTCACCCGGAAATTTCACGACCATGTGTGACACGATATTCACAGACAAAAACTTGAGCAAGAGCCTCACACTCGCCCTTTTTTCATATCCCGAAGAGTTCTCTTCATGGTCTGTAGATCAGTCCTGCCATACCTATGACCCGAAACATAAGCCGAGTTTGTGTTTTCAGACAACTGTCCAAAGAGCCCTCGCCTACACAACCTACAGGCTCAGGCCCCTGGAGCCAAACAAGACGACTGTGCTTGCACTCTCCAAGGGAATTATGTCTGCCCATTCCAATGGCCACAACCCTACTAATAGGATAAACCTCCAAAGTCCCTGAGGCCATCCCAATATTTGTGGCTTCCCAGGACAAACGGGGCAATCTGGGCCCTTCTGAGCACCATCCGGCACTCAGACCCGTAGACTGTTGTCCCCAGAGTAAAAAGGAACGAACAGGCCCTTAGGCACCTATCGGATCCATTGCTTTGGTTTCCAGGCATCTCTCCTCAGAGGCCTGGATTTCAATAACAGCATATGGCTGTTTCTTGACTCACGCATCAGAACACATCTCATCTACAAATGGGAATCTTGCACGATGGAGTTATGTGAAAGCCTCTCTTTAGGAGACCACTTCAGGGCCCCAGTGCCACCGCTCCATTCCAAGGTCTCCATAGACACAAAATCATATTAGGAAACATCCACGGGAGAGTCCATTTCAATTCAGCCTCCTCGGTTGCTCCCCCAGATCCAGCAGATCTAACCTGTCTTGTTGCGTGGAGACAATTGGAATGCGAGGTGGGGTACCCAGCCATCCATCCTTAGAACTCTGCTCGGAATCGTTGTCCTGGAGCCAACCAACAGGTCTCAATTGTCCTGCAGAAGAATGTTTGCAGTTGGGAGCTTCTCACAACTCCCATCGTGGGTAAAACCCATGGCCTCGTGATCCACCCCCCCTTCAAGAAGGGGCCATCAGGGACAGAATGTCCAACCTGAGCGATCGTCTGATCCTCGCCCTGACTTCAGATGCACGAGATCTCGATTCAGGTCTGTAGATTGTGCCTGCCATATCCTCACCCAGAAACCTAGGCCTAGCTTGGGTTCTCAGACTTCCGTCCTCAGACTGCTTTCCCACAAGCCCTCAGTTTGGCAATCTAGAACTACAATGCAGCACTCTGCCTGCCCTCCAGAAGAAAAACATTGCCCTCTGGGGCTACCCAGAAACCCCAAATGAGGATCAACGGGGCACGCCATTCGGCTGTACCCCAAATATATAGGCTGACCTGGGCACTAATGCCCTTTCTGACAGAGCCTGAGCCTGGACCTACTGGCCCCACCCAGACAGCTTGCCGCACACTGATCACATCGGACCCATCATGGCCATAGTTCGTCATCTCTTCTCAACCTGGGTTTTCAGGCTTCAGAACCTAGACCTTATCTCCAATCAAGGCCCGGATTTGAAATCAGACCTCTTTCCCTATGGCAAGAAACCTTGTGTTTGGCATGTTGTCCAAGTTTCAGTGTAGTTGAAACCCGTGTGGCCCAGGAGGCCCCGCCCATGCTTGTGGTCCCCATTGGTCACAAACACACATTGTGACCCTCAGACTGAGCCCAGTCCTTAGGTAAGGCCTCTCAGTACCTGGATGGAGAGACAGCATATAGGGCTTGCCATGCCCCTAGGCCCCAATTTTTAACCATAGTTCGGGTTGTCCCTTCAGTCTTCCACAGGGCTCTGCTTTGGAATTCCTCTTTGGTGGGACACCTGACGAAACAAACCTGAAAGGAGTCCTCCCATCCCACAGATTGACGAAAAACAATTGGGATTGGGCCAAGTGAACAGAGAGCAAGAATCGTCCATGGCTTATGAGGCCTACGCAACATTCCACGGCCATCGCTGATACAAAATCCAGAGACAAAAGCCTGAGCACGCACCTCAGACTCACTCATCCTTCATATCCTGAAGAGTTCTTTAGATATGAACCTACAAGGCACTGGAATGACCCAAAATATATAGTCTAACCTGGGCACTAATTCACTGTCTGACAACATGAGCCCGGACCTCGTGACCAAAACCCTGACAGCTGACCGCACACTGAGCGCATCAGACCTTCCATGGCCTTAGGTCATCATCTCCTCCCTACCTCAGTTTCCAGGCTTCAGAACCTAGATCTTATCTCCAATCACTTACCACGGGTCACTGTGATGTAGAAATCAGAAATCTTCCTTACCCATGGCAAGAAACCTTGTGGTTGGCATGTTGTCCAACGTTCAGTGTAGGAGAAACCAGCATTCACCCTGAGGCCCCGCCCATTCTTGAGTGCGACGAGGGCATAAACACGCATTGTGACCCTCAGCGTGATTCCTGTCCTCTAGTACGTCCTCTCAGAGGCTGGATCATTAGATGTCATCATGGGCTTGACCTGTCCCTAAGCCCCAATTTTTAACCAGATTTCTGGCTGTCCAGTCGCCTCTCCCCAGGGCTCTACTCTGGAATCCCTCATTTGGTGGGACACCTGAGGTTGAAAAACAAAATAAAACAAATCAACAACAACAGAGCAACGGACTTCTTCAATCCCACAGAATGACCCCAAACTCTTTGGACGGGGCCAAACCCCCAGAGAGTAAGACTCATCCATTTTCCATGAAGTCACCCGGAAATTTCATGACCATGAGTGACACGATATCCAGACACCAAAACTTGAGCAAGAGCCTCACACTCGCCCTTTTTTCATATCCCGAAGAGTTCTCCTCATGGTCTGTAGATATGTCCTGCCATATCTATGACCCGAAACATAAGCCGAGTTTGTGTTTTCAGACAACTGTCCAAACAGCCCTCGCCTACACACCCTACAGGCACAGGCCCCTAGAGCCAAACCTGACGACTGTGCTTGCCCTCTCCAATGGAATTGAATGTGCCCACTCCAATGGCCACAACCCTACTAATAGGATAAACCTCCAAAGTCCTTTAGGCCATCCCAATATTTGTGGCTTCCCAGGACAAACATGGGCAATCTGGGCACATCTGAGCACCTACCGGCACTCAGACCCGTAGACTGATGTCCCCAGAGGTCAAAACGAACGAACAGGCCCCTAGGCACCTATCGGATCCATTGCTTTGGTTTCCAGGCATCTCTCCTCAGAGGCCTGAATTTCAATAACAGCATATGGCTGTTTCTTGACACACCCGTCAGAACAAATCTCATCTACACATGGGAAACTTGCATGATGGAGCTGTGCGAAAGCCTCTCTTTAGGAGAACATACAGGGCCCCAGGCTTCATTCCAAGGTCTCCATAGACACAAAATCATATTAGGACACATCCACGGTAGAGTCCATTTCAACTCGGCCTCCACGGTTGCTCCCCCAGATCCAGCAGATCTTACCTGTCTTGTTGCTTGGAGACAATTGGAATGCGAGGCCCATAGGCAGCTATCGGATCTATTGCTTTGGTTTCCAGGCTTCTCTCCTTAGAGATCCTTAGAACCCTTAGAACCCTGCTCTTGCGTCGTTCATTATGGGACATCCTTGAGCCATCCAACAGGTGTCGACTGTCCCACAGGAATCCTTGTCCATGGACCACCTCACAACTCATATCATGGAAAGCTTCCAAGGTCACATGATGCCCCCAATCTTCATGAAGTCGGATCATGGAAAGAAACTCCAACCTGAGCCAACGGCTGATCTTCGCCTTGACTTCAGATTCACGAGATCTTGATTAAGCTCTTCAGAGTGCACCTGCTGTGCCCTCACCCCCAAACCTAAGCATAGCTAGTGTTCTCAGACTTCCGTCCTCACTCTCCTGGACCACACGCCCTCCATTTTGGCATTTCCGATGACACAGTGCTGCACTCTGCCTGCCCTCTAGAAGAAAAACGTTGCCCTATGGGTCTACCCAGAAACCTCAAATGAGGATAAACCTGCATGCCACTCAACTGTACACCAATTATATAGTCTAGCCTGTGCACTAATGCCCTGTCTGACACAACCTGAGGCCTGAATTCCCAACCGACATCCAGACAGCTTGTCGTACACTGAGAACATCTTAACCGCCATGGCCTTAGGTTGCCATCTCTTTCCAACCTGGTTTTCAGGCTACAGAAACCTAGACCTTATCTCTACTCATTTCCCATGGGTGAACGTGATGCAGAAATCATAACTCCTCCTTCCCTCTCGCCAGAATCTTGTGGTTGGCATCTTATCCAAAGTTCAGTGTAGGACCCCTGTAGGGCCTACAGGGAGTAGTAGTAGGGCCCCTGAGGGTAGTGTAGGGTCCATGAGGCCTTGGCCATTCTTAAGAGCTGCGGTGGGCACAAACACACATTGGGACCCTCAGTTTGAGCCCTGTCCTCAAGTAAAGCCTCTCAGTGGCTGGACCATGAGCCCGCATATGGGGCCTGCCATGCCCCAAGTCACCCAATCTTAACCAGAGGGTAGAGACATCTAGTCACCCCTACTCAGGGCTCTGCTCTGGAATCCCTCTTTGGTGGGACATTTGAGGTAAGTAAACACAGAAAGGATTCCTCCCACCCACAGAATGACCCCAATCACTTGGGATCAGGCCATGCCCAGAGAGAAAGACTCCTGCATGGCCCTTGAGGCCAGCCCGACATTCCACGGCCACTATTGACACAAAATCCAGAGACATAAGCCTCACCCTTAGGTCATAGCCCAAAAAATTCTCCTCATAGTCTGTAGATCAGGCCTGCCATACCTACGTCCCCAAACCGTGTTTTCAGACTTCTATCCTGACATCCTTGTCCCACACACCATCCAGGCTGAGGACCCTGGAGCCACACCTCAGGACTGTGCCTGCCCTCTCCAAGGAAATTCTTCCCATTCCATTGGCCACAACCGTACAGATTAGGAGAAACCACCAAAGTCTCAGAGGCCATTCCAATAGTGTAGGCCGCCCAGTACAAAGAGGGGTGATCTGTCACAAGCTGAGCAACGACCTCAACTCACCCGTAGACAGATATCCCAAGAGAAAGGTATTAAACTGGACAGGCCCCTAGAACGTAATTGGTTCCATTGCTTTTGTTCCTAAGCATACTCCTCAGAGGCCTGTTTTCCAATACCAGCATATGGGGGATTCCAGAGATACCAATCAGAACAAATCTTGTCTCCACATGGGAAACTTATCCTTTGGAGCTCTGTAAAAACCTCCAGTTAGGAGAAAACTTCAGGTAACCGGAGCCACCGCCCTATTCCAAGGTCTCCATGGACACAAACCCGCATTATGACCATTCGGCAGGAGAGTACATTTCAACTCAGCCCCGTTGATTACTCCCCCAGAGCCAGAATATCAAACCTGCCTTGTCGCTAGGAGACAACTGGAATGCAAAGCAGACTCTCTAGGCATCCATCGTTGGAATCCTGCTCTGGCGCCGTTCCATATGGGATGTCCTGGGAGCCTTCCAACAGGTCTTGACTGTCCTGCAGAAGGAATCCTTGCAGATTGGAGCATCTCACAACTCCTATCGTGGGAAAACCTACATGGCCTCATGAGATGCTCCCCTTTATAAAGGGGCCATCATGGACAGAAACTCCAACCTGAGCCAACTTCTGATCCATTGCTTTGGTTTCTATGTAACTCTCCTCAGAGGCCTGGTTTCCAATATCAGAATATGGGGGTTTCCTAAGGAAACAATCAGAACAGATCTCATCTCCACATGAGAAACTTGCTCTTTGGAGCTGTGTCAATACCTCAGGTTAGGAGGATCCTTCAGGGCGCTGGCACCATGGCCCAATTCCAAGGTCTCCAAGGACACAAACTTACATTATGATCCATCCTCAGGAGAGTCCATTTCAAATCAGCCCCCTCGGCTGCTCACCCAGAGCCAGCAGATCAAACCTGCCTTGTCACTAGGAGACAGTTGGAATGCGAGGTGGGCTGCCCAGGCATCCATCCTTAGAACCCTGCTCTGGAGAATTTCTTTATGGGACGTCTTGAATCCAACCAACCTGTCTTGACTGTCTCGCAGAATGAATCCTTGTAGTTTGAAGCATCACACAGTCCCAGTGTGAGAAAACCTCCATTTCCCCATGATGCCCCACACCTTCATAAATGGGCCATCATGGACAGAAACTCCATCCTAAGCCAAAGTCTGATCCGCGCCCTGAATTCAGAAGCACGAGATCTCGATTCAGCACTTGAGAGTGTGCTTGCTGTGCACTCGCCCCGAAACCTAAGCCTAAATTGTGTTCTCAGACTTCTGTCTTCACAATCCTGGCCACACTCCTCCAGTTTGGCAATTCTGGAGACACAATGCAGCACTCTGCCTGCCCTCCAGAAGAAATGTGTTGCCCTATAGGGCTAACCAGAAATGCCAAATGAGTAACAACCTGCATGCCACTCGACCATACCCCAATTATACAATCTAGCCTGTGCACTAAAGCCCTGTCTGACACAGCCTGAAGGCAGACCTCCAGTCCAACACCCAGACAGCTGGCCGTACACTGAGCATATCAAACCCACAATGGCTATCGGCCATCATCTCTACCCAACCTCAGTTTTCACCTTCAGAACCTAGACCTTATCTCCACTCAGTGCTCAGGAGTGAACGTGATACAAGAATCAGAACTTCTCCTTCGCCATGGCAAGAAACCGTGTGGTTGGCATGTGGTCCAACGTTCATTGTAGGAGAAAGCAGCATGGACTATGAGGCCCCACCTATCCCTGAGGGCTACAATTTGCACAAACACACATTGTGACCCTCAGCGTGAGCCCTATCCTCATGTAAAGCCTCTTAGTGACTGGAACAACAGCCCACATATAGGGCTTGCCAAGCCCCTAGTCCCCCAATCTCAACCAGAGTTAGAGATGTCTTGTCACCCCTACTCAGGGCACTGCTCTGGAATCCCTCTTTGGTGGGACACCTGAGGTAAAAAAAAAAAAAAATACAGAAAGGACTCTTCCCATCCACAGAATGATCCCAACCACTTGGGATCAGGCCAAATCACCAGAGAAAGACTTGTCCATGGCCCTTGAGGACACCCCGACATTCCAAGGCCACCGTAGGCACAAAATCTAGAGACAAAATCCTGAGCAAACGCCACATACTCTCGCCCTTTGTTCATAGCCCGGAAAATTCTCACGGTCTGTAGATCGAGCCTTCATACATACATCCCCAAACCTAAGCTGAGTTTGTCTTTTCAGACTTCTTTCCCCACAGTCCTGGCCCACAAACCATCCAAGCTGGGGCCCCTGGAGCCACACCAGAGGACTGTGGCTTCCTTCTCCAGGGCAATTCTGCCATTTCCATTGGCCACAACCCTATAGATTAGGAGAAACCTCCAAACTCCCCGAGGCCATCCCAATAGTTTTGGCTGCCCAGGACAAACAGGGATGATCTTTCCCAAGTTAGGAAACTACCTCCACTCAGACCCAGAGACAGATATCCCCATAGAATAAGATTGAACTGGACAGGCACTTAGGCCCTAATCAGATCCATTGCTTTTGTTTCCAGGCATCTCTCCTCAGAGGCCTGGTTACCAATACCAGCATATGGGCGATTACTGAGGCACTCATAGAAAAATCTCGTCTCCACATAGGAAATGTACTCTTTGGAGCTCCATAAAAACCTCTGTTTAGGAGAATTTTCAGGGCCCCGGATCAAGCGCCCCATTCCAAGGTCTCCATGGACTTAAACCCACATTATGATTTATCCTCGGTAGAGTCCATGTCAACTCATCCCCCTTGGTTTCTCCCCCAGGGCCTGCAGATAAAACCTGCCTTGTTGCTAAGAGACAACTAGAATGGGAGGCGGGCTGCCCAGGCATCCATCCTTCGAACCCTACTCTGGAGTCGTTCCATATGGGACGTCCTAGAGCGATCCAACAGGTCTCAAGTGTCCCACAGAAGGAATCTTTGCAGTCTGGGGCATCTCACAACTCCCATTGTGGGAAAATCTTCATGGCCTCTTGAGACGCTCCACTTTATAAAGGGCCATCATGGACAGAAACTCCAACCTGAGCAAACGTCTGATATTCGCCCTGGCTTCAGGTGCATGAGATCTTGATTCAGGTCTGCAGAGTGTGCCTTCTGTGACCTCACCCCAAAAACTAAGCCTAGCTTGTGTTCTCAGACTACCGTCCTCACACCCCTGGCCCAAAAGCCCTACAATTTGGCAATACAGGGGCCACAATGCAGCACTCTGCCTGCCCTCCAGAAGAAAAACGTTGCCTTATGGAGCTACCTAGAAAACCGCATGAGGATCAACTGAACGCCACTCGACTACACCCCAAATATACAGTCTACCCTGTCTAATGCCCTGTCTGATACAGCATGAGCCCACACCACCAGACCTATGCTCAACAGATAGCCACACACTGAGCTCATTGTACCCATCAGGTCCTTAGGTCTTCATCTCTTCCCAACCTCGGTTTTCGGGTTTCAGAACCTAGACCTAAACTCCAACACTGTCTAGGGGTGAAACGTGATGCAGAAATCACAACTCTTCCTTCGCCATGGCTGGAAACCTTGTGGTTGGCATATTCTCCAACGTTCAGTGTAGGAGAATCCAGCGTGGCCCATGAGGCCCTTCGATGCTTGAGGGCCTTGTTGGGCACAATAGGCATTGTGACCCTCAGCATGAGCCCTGTCCTCAAGGAAGACCTCTCAGTGTCTGATTCAAGTGCCCACATATTGGACTTGCCATGACCCTAGGCCCCCAAACTGAAACAGAGGTGGGGTTATCCAGTTGTCCCTACCAAGGACTCTGCTCTGGAATCCCTCTTTTATTGGCACACATGAGGTACATAAAATAAAATAAAAAACAGAAAGGACACCTCCCATCCCACAGAATGTACCCAAACTCTTGGGATTGGGTCAAATCCTCAGAGAAGGAAAGCCATCCACAACTAATGAGGCCAAGCCAGCATTCGACCCACATTGTTGACACCAATCCAGAGACAAAACCTGAGCAAGCACCTCAAACTCACCCTTTTTCATATCCCGAAGTGTTATCACGGTCTGTAGATTGGGCGTGCCATACCTATCACCCCAATCCTAAGCGGAATTTGTGTTTTCAGACTTCTGTCCCCACAGGACTGGCCCACACACCCTCAAGGCTGGGCCCCTAGAGCCAAAATCAGAACTGTGCCTGCCCTCTCCAGGGGATTTCTGCCCATTCCATTGGCCACAACCCTATAGATTAGGAGAAACTCCAAAATCCCGAGGCCATTCCCAATATTATAGGCTGCCCAGGACAAACAGGGGCGATCTGACACAAGCCGAGCAACTACCTCCCCTCAGATCCATAGACACGTATCCCCAGGAAAGAGATTGAACCGGACAGGCACCTAGGCCCTAATCATATCCATTGCTTTTGTTTCCAGGCATCTCTCCTCAGAGGCCTGGTTTCCAATACCAGCATATGGGAGATTCCTTAGGCACTCATCAAAACAATTCTCTTCTCTACATAGGAAACGTACTCTTTAGAGCTCCATCAAAACCTCCGGTTATGAACATCCCTCAAGGCCCCCGGATCAAGCACCCCATTCCAAGGTCTCCATGGACACAAATGCACATTATGACCCATACTCAACTCACCCATTTCAACACACCCGCCTCGGTTACTCCCCTAGATCCAGCAGATCGAACTTGCCTTGGCGCTATGAGACACCTGGAATGGGAGGCAGGCTGCCCAGGCATCCATCCTTAGAACCCTGCTCTGGATAACTTCCTTATGGGATGTCCTGGAGCCATCCAGCAGGTCTTGACTGTCCCACGGAAGGAATCATTGCGGTTTGGAGCATCTCACAATTCCCAACGTGGGAAAACCTCTGTGGCCTCGTGACACCCACCCCTTCATGAAGGGGCCGTCATGGACAGAAACTCCAACTTGAGCCAACGTCTGATCCTAGCTCTGTCTTCAGGTACACGGGATCTCGAATCATCTCTGCAGAGGGTTCATGCCGTCCCCTCACCCCGAAATCTAAGTATGGCTTGTGTTCTCAGAATTTTTTCCTCACACTCCTGGCCCACAAGCCTTCCAGTTTGGGAATTCTGGAGCCACTATGTGGCACTGTGTCTTCCTTCCAGAAGAAAAACGTTGCCCTCTGGGGCTACCCAGTAACCACAAATGAGTACCAACCTGCACGAAACTCGACTGCACCCCAATGATACAGTCTAGCCTGGGCACTAATTCCCTGTCTGCCACAGCCTGAGCCTGCACCTCCCAACCCACACTCAACAGGTGGCCGAACACTGAGCACATCAGACACACCATGGCCTTAGGTCTTCATCTCTTCCCAACCTCAGTTTTCAGGCTTCAGAACCTAGACCTTAAATCCAATCACAGTCCATGAGTGAAATTGTTGCAGAAATTAGAACTCCTTCTTCCCCATGGCCAGAAAACTTGTGGTTGCCATATTGTGCAACGTTCAGTGTAGGAGAAACCAGCATGGTACATTAGGCCACGCCCTGACTTGAGGGGCTCCTTGGGCACAAAAACACATTGTGAAACTCAATGTGAGCCCTATGATCAAGGAAGGCCTCTCAGTGTCTGGACCAAGAGCCCACATATGGGGCTTAACCATGTTCTTAGGTCCCAATGTTAACCAGAGGTCTGGTTGTCCAGTCGCCCCTCCCCAGGACTCTGCTGTGGAATCCCTCTTTTGGTGGTCACCTGAGTAAAAAAAAAAAAAAAAAAAAAAAAAAACAGAAAGGCCTACTCCCTTCCCACAGAATGACCCCAAACTCTTGGGATTGGGTCAAATCCCCAGAAAGGGAGCCTCATCGATGGCCCATGAGGACACCCGGACATTCCATGGCAATCGGTGACACATATCCAGAAAAAAATAAGCATGAGCAAGCACCTCACTTTCGCCCTTTGTTCATATCCCGAAGAGTTCTCCTCACGGTCTATATATCGGGCCAGCCATACCTACAGACCCAAACCTAAGTGGAGTTTGTGTTTTCAGACTTTTGTCCAAATAGCCCTGGACCACACACGCTCCACACTTGGGTCCCTGGAGCCACACCTCAGGACTGTGCATCCCTTTCAAGAGAATTCTTCCCATTCCATTGGCCACAACCTTGCAAATTAGGAAAAACCTCCAAAGTTACCGAGGCCATCCCAATAGTGTAGGCCGCCCAGGACAAACAGTTGTGATCTCAAACCAGCTAGGCAACTACCTCCACTCAGACAAAAGATGTCCCCAGAGAAGAATATTGAACCGGATAGGCCCCTAGGCCCTAATCAGATCCATTGCTTTGGTTTCCAGGCATCTCTCCTCAGAGGCCTCATTTCCAATACCAGGAAATGGTGGTTTCCTGAGGCACCAATGAGAACAAATCTCGTCTCCCCAT
The DNA here is from genome assembly GCF_011764305.1 of Mustela putorius furo. Lineage (NCBI taxonomy): Eukaryota > Metazoa > Chordata > Mammalia > Carnivora > Mustelidae > Mustela > Mustela putorius. The sequence continues at coordinate 168,488 of NW_025421592.1, forward strand.
GGAAAACATGCTCATTGGAGCTTTGTTATAACCTCTGGTTAGGAGAAACCTTCAGGGCCCTGGTGCCACTGACCCATACCAAGGTCTCAATGGACTCAAACCAACATTAAGACCATCCTCAGGAAAGTCCATTTCCACTCATTTAAGACCATCCTCAGGAAAGTCCATTCCAACTCAGCCCCCTCTGATGCTACCCCAAGCCAGCAGATCAAACGTTTCTTGTTGCTAGGAGACAATTGGAATTGAGGCTGTCTGCCCAGGCATCCATACTTAGAACCCTGTTCTGGAAAAATACCTTATGAGACGTCCTGGAGCCATCCAACAAATCTTAATTGTCTCACAGAAGGAATCCTTGCGGTTTGGAGCATCTCACAACTCTAATAGTGGGAAAACCCCCATGGCCTCATAATGCCCCCCCCCCCTTCATGAAGGGGCCAACATGGACAGAAACTCCAACCTGAGCCAAAGTCTGATCCTCGACCTGACTTCAGACTCATGAGATCTCAATTCAGCTCTGCAGAGTGTGCCTGCCATGTCCATTCCCCGAAACCTAAGCCTACCTTGTGTTCTCAGACTTCCGTCCTCACTCTCCTGGCCCACAAGCCCTCCAGTTTGGGAATTCCGAAGCCACAATGCAGCACTCTGCCTGCCCTCCAGAAGAAAAATTTTGCCCTATGCTGCTAATAAGAAACCCCAAATGATTATCTAATGCATGCCACTCGACTGTAAAGCAATTATACAGCCTACCCTGAATACTAATGCCCTGTCAGGCACAGCCTGAGATAAGACATCCCAAACGACACCTAGACAGCTGGCTCCAACCTGGACACAAGGGACCCGCTATGGCTGTAGTTCGTCATCTCTTCCCAACCTCGGTTTTCAGGCTTCAGAACCTAGACCTTATCTCCAATCACTGCCCAGGGGTGAACGTGATGCAGAAATTAGAATTCCTCCTTCCCCATGGCCAGAAACCTTGTGGTTGGCATGTTGTCCAACGTTCAATGTGGGAAAACCTGCATTGTCGGAAAGGCCACGCCAGTGCTTGAGGGCCGCCTAGGGCACAGACATGCATTGTGACCTGTAGCGTGAGTCCCGTATTAAAGTAACGCCTCTCAGTGGCTGGACCAAGATCCTTCATATGGGGCTTGTCATATCCGTAGGCCCCCAGGCTTAACCAGAGAGCGAGTATTCCAGTTGTCAGTACCCACTGCTATGCTCCAGAATCCCTCTACTGGGGGGACACATGAAGCAGAAAACAGGACTCTTCCCTTCCCACAGAATGACCCCAACCTCTTGGCGGCTGGACAAACTACCAGAGAGGGAGACTTCTACGACCCATGAGGCAACTCCTACATTAAACGGCCATTGTGGACAAAATATCCAGAGACAAAAGACTGAGCGACTGCCTCCCTCTCACCCTTCTTTCATATCCAGAGGAGCTCCCCTCATGGACTGTAGATCAGGCCTGCCATAACCTCGGCCCCAAACCTGAGCTGAGTTTGGGTTTTTGGATGTCTGTCTGCACAGCCGTGGCCCACACCGCCTCCAGGCTGGGGTCTCTGGAGCCACACCACAGAACTGTGCCTGCTCTCTCCTAAGAAACTGCCCGTTCCATTGGCCACAACTCTACAAAATAGTAGAAATCTCAAGGTCCCCAAGGACATCCCACTACCGCAAGCCGCACTGGATAAACAGGGGCATTATGACACCAGTTGAGCAACTACTACCTCCATGCAGACACACAGACTGATATCCGCAGAGACAAGATTGAACCAGACAGGCCCCTAGGCCCTATTATGAACTCTGGCTTTGGTGTCCAGTTATCACTCCTCAGAGGCCTGGGATCGAAGACCAGCATATGGGGCTATCCTGAGGCACCAGACAGAACACCTCTCATCTCCACATGGAAAGCTTCCTTGTTGGAGTTGTGTCAAACCCTTCGGGTTGGAGAATCCTGCAGAGTCCCTTAGCTACTGCCACATTCCAAGGTCTCCATGGCCTCCAACCCACATTATGACTCATCCTCAGGAAAGTCCATTTAAACTCAGCCTTCTGGGTAGCTCACCCAAGAGCCCGCAGATTGAGCATGCCTTGTCTCGACCAGGCAATGGGAAGGTGAGTTGGCGTTTCTCGGCATCCATGCTTAGGCCCCTGCTCTCGAGTCTTTCTGTATGGGGCATCCTGGAACCATCCAATAGTACTCGACTGTCCTGAAGAAGGAAACTTTGAAGTTTGGAGCAGCTCACAACTCCCAGTGTAGGGAAACCTCCCTGGCCTCATGACGCCCCAACCCCCTTCAGGAAGGGGCCATCATGGACACAAACTCCAGCTTGAGGCAACATCTGATACTCGCCCTGACCTCAGATGCAGGAGATCTCGATTCAGCCTCTGCACAGTAGGCCCAAACCTCATGCTTCCTTGTGTTTTCAGACTTCCTCCCTCACACTCCTGGCAAACATGTCCTCAAGACTTGGAATTCTGGAACCAAAATGCAGCCCTATGCTGGCCCTCCAGAAGAAAAAACGTTGCTCTATGGGGATCTCCATAAACCCCAAATGAGGATCAACCTGCTCGGTTCTCGACCTCACCCCAATTGGATTGTTCGGGTTGTCCATTCATCCCTCCCAAGAGCTCTGCTTTGGAATCCCTCTTTTGGTGGGACACCTGAGGTAACAAAACTAAAAGGACTCCTCCCATCCTTCAGATTGACCCAAAACAATTGGGATTGGACCAAATTCACAGAGAGGAAGTCTCGTCCATGGCCCATGAGGCCTCCCCGAGATTCCACAGCCATCGTTGACAACAAATCCAGAGACAAAAGTCTGAGCAAGCGCCTCACACTCGCTCTTTTGTCGTATCCTGAAGAGTTTCTCCTCACGGTCTGTAGATCGGGCCTGCCATACCTACTTCCCAAACCTAAGCCGAGTTTGTGTTTTCAGACTTCTGTCCCCACATTCCTGGCCCACAGACCCTTCAGGCTGGGGCCCCTGGAGCCACACATCAGGACTGTGCCTGTCCATACCACGGGAATTCTGCCCATTCCATTGTCCACAATCGTACAAATTAGGGAAAAACCTCCAGAGTCCCCAAGGACATCCCAATAATGTAGGCCGCCCAGGACAAACAAGGGTCATCTGAAACCAGCTGAGCATCTACCTCTACTCAGCGTAGATGGATGTCCCCAGAGAAGAAGATTGAATCAGACAGGCCCCTAGGCCTGAATCAGATTCATTGCTTTCGGTTACATGTATCTCTCCTCAGAGGCCTGGTTTCCAATATTAGCATATGGGGATTTCATGAGGCAGCAATCAGAACAAATCTCTTCTCCACATGGGAAAATTATCCTTTGAAGATGTCTCAAAACCTCCAGTTAGGAGAATCCTTCAGGTCCTGTGTGCCACTGCCCCATTACAAGGTCTCCATGGACAGAAATCCACATTAGAACCCATCCGCAGGAAATTCCATTTCAACTCAGCTCCCTTGGTTGCTCCCCCAGAGCGAGAAGACTGAACCTGTCTTGACTAGGAGAGAATTGGAATGTGAGGCGGGCTGCCCAACCATCCATCCTTAGAGCTCTGCTCTGGTGTCGTTCCGTATGGGATGTCCTGGAGCCATCCAACAGGTCTCAAATGTCCAGCAGAAGGAATCCTTGAGTTTTGGAGCATCTCACAATTCCATCCTGGGAAAATCTAGATGGCTTTGTGATGCCCCCCCCCCATTTATGAAGGGGAAATCATGGACAGGAACTCCAACCTAAGCCAACGTCTGATCTTCACCCTGAATTCAGATGCACGAGATCTCAATGCAGCTCTGCAGAGTGTGCTTTCCTTGCCCTCGCCCTGAAACCTCTGACTAGCTTGTGTTCTCAGACTTCCGTCCTCACACTCTTGGCCCCCAAGCCCTCACATTTGGAAATTCGGGACACAAAATGAAGCATTCTGCCTGCCTTACAGAAGAAAAATTTTGATCTATGGAGTTTCTCACATAACCCAAATGAGGATAGACATACATGGCACTCGAAGGTACCCAAATTAGATAGTCTAACCTGGCCACTAATAGACTGTCTGATACAGAGTGAGCCCGGACCACCTGACCAAAACCGAGACAGCTGACGGCACACTGAGAACATCACACCTGCCATGGTCTTAGCTCGTTATCTCTTCCCAACCTAACTTTCCAGGCTTCAGAATTTAGACCTTAACTCCAAGCCCTGACAAGGGTTGAATGTGATGCAGAAATCAGAACTCCTCCTTACCCAAGGCAAGAAGCCTTGTGGTTGGCATGTTGTCCAAAGTTCAGTGTAGGAGTACCAGCATTCACCCTGACGCCCGCCCATTCATGAGTGCGACGAGGGCATAAACACGCATTGTGACCCTCCGCGTGAGTCCTGTCCTCTAGTAAGTCCTCTCAGTGGCTGGACCATTAGATGTCATAATGGGCTTGACATGTCCCTAGGCCCCAATTTTTAAACCAGATTTCTGGTTGTCCAGTCGCCACTCCCCAGGGCTTTACTCTGGAATCCCTCATTTGGTGGGACACCTGAGGTTAAAAAACAAAAATAAAACAAAACAACAACAACAACAACAACAACAAAAAAAAAAAAACGGACTTCTTCCATCCCACAGAATGACCTCAAACTCTTTGGACAAGGCCAAACCCCAGAGAATAAGACTCATCCATTTCCCATGAAGTCACCCGGAAATTTCACGACCATGAGTGACACGATATCCAGAGACAAAAACTTGAGCAAGAGCCTCACACTCGCCCTTTTTTCATATCCTGAAGAGTTCTCATCAAGGTCTGTAGATCAGTCCTGCCATACCTATAACCCGAAACATAATCCGAGTTTGTGTTCTCTGACAACTGTCCAAACAGACCTGGCCTAAACACCCTACAGTTTCAGGCCCCTGGAGCCAACCTGAGGACTGTACTTGCCCTCTCCAAGCGAATTCTGTGTGCCCATACTAATGGCCACAACACTACTAATAGGATAAACCTACAGAGACCCTGAGGTCATCCCAATAGTGGTGGCTTCCCAGGACAAACAGGAGAAATCTGAGCCCATCCGAGAACCTACCTGCACTCAGACCCGTAGACTGATGTTCCTAGAGGTAAAAAGGAACGAACAGGCCCCTAGGCACTAATCGGATCGATTGCTTTGGTTTCCAGGCATCTCTCCTCAGAGGCCTGGATTTCAATACCAGCATATGGCTGTTCCTTGACTCACACATCAGTACAAATCTCATCTACACATGGGAAACTTGCACGTGGGAGCTGTGTCAAAGCCTCTGTTTAGGAGAACCCTTCAGGGCCCCAGTGCACCTCTTCATTCCATGGTCTCCATAGACACAAACACATTAGGACCCATCCACAGGAGAGTCCATTTCAACTGAGCGATATTCGGTTGCTTCGCGAGATACAGCAGATCGAACTTGTCTTGTTGCTAGGAGACAATTGGAATGCGAGGTGGGCTACCCCGCCATCCATCCTTAAAACCCTGCTCGGAATCGTTGGCCTGGAGCCAACCAACAGGTATCCTTTGTCCTGCAGAAGAATCTTTGAAGTTGGGAGCTTTCACAACTCCCATCGTGGGACCCTGCCTCGTGTCCCCCCCCTTCATGAAGGGGCCCTCAGGGACAAAAGGTCCAACCTGAGTGATCGTCTGATCCTCACCCTGACCTCAGACTCGGTTCCATCCTCAGACTAATGGTCCCAGACTTCCATCCTCAGACTAATGGCCCACAAGCCCACCAGTTTGGCAATCCAGAAATATAATGCAGCACTCTGCCTGCCCTCCAGAAGAAAAACATTGCCTTCTGGGGCTACCCAGAAACCCCAAATGAAGATCAACCTGCACGCCACTTGGCTGTACCCAAAATATATAGACTGACCTGGGCAATAATGCCCGTTCTGACAGAGGCTGAGACTGGACCTCCTTGCTCACCCATACAGCTGGCCGCTCACTGAGCACATCGGACCAGCCATTGCCTTGGGTCGTTATCTCTACCCAGCCTCGGTTTTCAGGATTTAGAACCAAGACCTTATCTCCCATCACTGCCCATGTTTGAAAATGATGCAGAAATCAGAACTCCTTCCCCATGACAAGAAACCTTGTGGTAGGCTTGTTGTATAATGTTCAGTGTAGTAGATACCTGTGTGTCCGATGAGGCCCCACCATGGCTCGCGACCACATAGGTGGCAAACACACATTGTGACACTCAGCCTTAGCCCAGTCCTCAGGTAAGGCCTCTTAGTGGCTGGATGAAGAGACAGCATTTTGGGCTTGCCATGCCCCTAGGCCCCAATTTTTAACCATAGTTCGGGTTGCCCCTTCCCTCTTCACCAGGGCTCTGCTTTGGAATTCCTCTTTTGGTGGGACACCTGTGGTAACAACCCTGAAAGGAGTACTCCATCCAACAGATTGACGAAAAACAATTGGGATCGGGCCAAATCCACAGAGAGCAATATTCGTCCATGGCCCATGAGGCCTCCTCGACATTCCACGGCATCGCTGATACAAAATCTAGAGACAAAATCTGAGCCCATGCCTCCGACTCGCTCATTCTTCATATCATGAAGAGTTCTTCAGATAAGAACCTACAAGGCACTCGAATGCACCCAAAATATATAGTCTAACCTGGGCACTAATGCACTGTCTGACAACCTGAGCCCGGACCTCGTGACCAACACCCAGACAGCTGACCGCACACTGAGCACATCAGACCCTCCATGGCCTTAGGTCATCATCTCTTCCCTACCTCAATTTTCAGGCTTCAGAACCTAGACCTTATCTCCAATCACTTCCCAGGGTTAACTGTGATGCAGAAATCAGAACTCTTCCTTACCCATGGCAAGAAACCTTGTGGTTGGCATGTAGTCCAACGTTCAATGTAGGAGAAACCAGCATTCACCCTGAGGCCCCGCCGATTCTTGAGTGCGACGAGGGCATAAACACGCATTGTGACCCTCAGCGTGAGTCCTGTCCTCTAGTACATCCTCTCAGTGGCTGGACCATTAGATGTCATAATGGGCTTGACATGTCCCTAGGCCACAATTTTTAACCAGATCTGGTTGTCCAGTCGCCCCTCCCCAGGGCTCTACTCAGGAATCCCTCATTTGGTGGGACACCTGAGGATGAAAAACAAAACAAAACAAATCAACAACAACAAAGCAACGGACTTCTTCCATCCCACAGAATGACCCCAAACTCTTTGGACGGATCCAAACCCCCAGAGAGTATGACTCGTCCATTTTCCATGAAGTCACCCGGAAATTTCACGACCAAGAGTGACACGATATCCAGAGACAAAAACTTGAGCAAGAGCCTCACACTCGCCCTTTTTTCATATCCAGAAGAGTTCTCCTCATGGTCTGTAGATCAGTCCTGCCATACCTATGACCCGAAACATAAGCCGAGTTTGTGTTTTCAGACAACTGTCCAAACAGCCGTGGCCTACACACCCTACAGGCTCAGGCCCCTGCAGCCAAACCTGACAACTGTGCTTGCCCTCTCCAAGGGAATTGTATGTGCCCATTCAAATGGCCACAACCCTACTAATAGGATAAACCCCCAAAGTCCCTGAGGCCATCCCAATATTTGTGGCATCCCAGGACAAACAGGGGCAATCTGGGCCCATCTGAGCACCTTCCGGCACTCAGACCCGTAGACTGATGTCCCCAGAGGTAAAAAGGAACGAACAGGCCCCTAGGCACCTATCAGATCCATTGGTTTGTCTTCCAGGCATCTCTCCTCAGAGGCCTGGATTTCAATAACAGCATATGGCTGTTTCTTGACTCACCCATCAGAACAAATTTCATCTACACATGGGAAAATTGCACGATGGAGCTGTGTGAAAGCCTCTCTTTAGGAGAACCCTTCAGGGCCCCAGTGCCACTGCTTCATTCCAAGGTCTCCATAGACACAAAATCATATTAGGACACATCGACGGGAGAGTCCATTTCAACTCAGCCTCCTCGGTTGCTCCCCCACATCCAGCAGATCTAAAATGTCTTGTTGCTTGGAGAAAATTGGAATGCGAGGTGGGCTACCGAGCCATCCATCCTTAGAACCCTGCTCGGAATCGTTGTCCTGGAGCCAACCAACAGGTCTCAATTGTCCTGCAGAAGAATCTTTGCAGTTGGGAGCTTCTCACAACTCCCATCGTGGGAAAACCCCCATGGCCTCGTGATCCACCCCCCCTTCAAGAAGGGGCCATCAGGGACAGACTGTCCAACCTGAGCGATCATATGATCCTCGCCCTGAATTCAGATGCACGAGATCTCGATTCAGGTCTGTAGATTGTGCCTGCCATATGCTCATCCAGAAACCTAGGCCTAGCTTGGGTTCTCAGACTTCCGTCCTCAGACTACTGGCCCACAAGCCCTCCAGTTTGGCAATCCAGACTACAATGCAGCACTCTGCCTGCCCTCCAGAAGAAAAACATTGCCCTTTGGGGCTACCCAGAAACCCCAAATGAGGATCAACCTGCACGCCATTCGGCTGTACCCCAAATATATAGGCTGACCTGGGAACTAATGCCCTTTCTGACACAGCCTGAACCTGGACCTCCTGGCCCCACCCAGACAGCTGGCTGCACACTGATCACATGGGACCCGCCATGGCCTTAGGTCGTCATCTCTTCTCAACCTCGGTTTTCAGCCTTCAGAACCTTGACCTTATCTCCAATCACGGCCCGGGTTTGAAAATGACGCAGACATTAGAACTCTTTCCCCATGGAAAGAATCCTTGTGGTTAGCATGTTGTACAAGGTTCATTGTAGTTGAAACCAGTGTGGCCAATGAGGGCCCGCCAATGCGTGCGGGCCACATTGGTCACAAACACACATTTTGACCCTCAGCATGAGCCCAGTCCTCAGGTAAGGCCTCTCAGTGGCTGGATGGAGAGACAGCATATTGGGCTTGCCATGCCCCTAGGCCCCAATTTTTAACCATAGTTCGGGTTGTCCCTTCACTCTTCCCCAGGGCTCTGCTTTGGAATTCCTCTTTTGGTGGGACACCTGAGGTAACAATCCTGAAAGGAGTCCTCTCATCCCACAGATTGACGAAAAACAATTGAGATCGGGCCAAATCCACAGAGAGCAAGTTTCGTCCATGCCCATGAGGCCTCCCCAACATTCCACGGCCATCGCTGATACAAAATCCAGACACAAAAGCCTAAGAATGCGCCTCAGACTCGCTCATTCCTCATATCCTGAAGAGTTCTTCAGATAAGAACCTACACGGCACTCGAAGCCACCCAAAATATATAGTTTAACCTGGGAACTAATGCAGTGTCTGAGAACCTGAGCCCAGACCTCGTGACCAACACCCAGACAGCCGACCGCTCACTGAGGACATCAGACCTTCCATGGCCTTAGGTCATCTTCTCTTCCCTACCTCAGTTTTCAGGCTTCAGAACCTAGACCTTATCTCCAATCAAGGCCCAGGGTTGATTGTGATGCAGAAATCAGAACTCTTCCTTACCCATGGCAAGAAACCTTGTGGTTGGCATGTTGTCCAACGTTCAGGGTAGGAGAAACCAGCATTCACATTGAGGCCCCGCCCATTCTTGAGTGCGACGAGGGCATAACAGGCATTGTGACCCTCAGCGTGAGTCCTGTCCTCTAGTACGTCCTCTCAGTGGCTGGACCATTAGATGTCATAATGGGCTTGACATGTCCCTAGGCCCCAATTTTTAACCAGATTTCTGGTGGTCAAGTCGCCCCTCCCCAGGGCTCTACTCTGGAATCCCTCATTTGGTGGGACACCTGAGGTTGAAAAACAAAACAAAACAAATCAACAACAACAGAACAACGGACTTCTTCCATCCCACAGAATGACCCCAAACTCTTTGGACGGGGCCAAACCCCCAGAGAGTAAGACTCGTCCATTTCCCAAGAAGTCACCCGGAAATTTCACGACCATGAGTTACACGGTATCAAGAGACAAAAACTTGAGCAAGAGTCTCACACTCGCGCTTTTTTCATATCAGGAAGAGTTCTCCTCATGGTCTGTAGATCAGTCCTGCCATACCTATGACCCGAAACATAAGCCGAGTTTGTGTTTTCAGACAACTGTCCAAACAGCCCTGGCCTACACACCCTAAAGGCTCAGGCCCCTGGAGCCAAACCTGACGACTGTGCTTGCCCTCTCCAAGGGAATTGTATGTGCCCATTCCAATGGCCACAACCCTACTAAGAAGATAAACCTCCAAAGTCCCTGAGGCCATCCCTATACTTGTGGCTTCCCAGGACCAATGGGTAATCTGGGCCCATCTGAGCACCTACCGGCACTGAGACCTATAGACTGATGTCCCCAGAGGTAAAAAGGAACGAACAGGCCCCTAGGCACCTATCGGATCCATTGCTTTGGTTTCAAGGCATCTCTCCTTAGAGCCCTGATTTTAATAACAGCATATGGCTGTTTCTTGACTCATCCATCAGAAGAAATCTCATCTACACATGGGATACTTGCACGATGGAGCTGTGTTAAAGGCTCTCTTAAGGAGAACCCTTTAGGGCCCCAGTGCCATGGCTTCATTCCAAGGTCTCCATAGACACATAATCATATTAGGTCACATCCACGGGAGAGTCCATTTGAACTCAGCCTCCTCGGTTGCTCCCCCAGATCCAGCAAATCTAACCTGTCATGGGGCTTGGAGACATTTGGAATGCGAGGTGGGCTACCCAGCTATCCATCCTTAGAACCCTCCTCAGAATCGTTGTCCTGGAGCCAACCAACAGGTCTCAATATTCCTGCAGAAGAATCTTTGCAGTTGGGAGCTTCTCACATCTCCCATCCTGGGAAAAACCCATGGCCTCGTGATCCACCCCCACTTCAAGAAGGGGCCATCAGGGACAGAATGTCCAAACTGAGCGATCGTCTGATCCTCGCCCTGACATCAGATGCACGAGATCTCGATTCAGGCTATAGATTGTGCCTGCCATATACTCACCCAGAATCCTAGGCCTAGCTTGGGATCTCAGACTTCCGTCCTCAGAATACTGGCCCACAAGCCCTCCAGTTTGGTAATCTAGAATTACAATGCAGCACTCTGCCTGCCCTCCAGAATAAAAACATTCCCATCTGGGGCTACTCACAAACCCCAAATGAGGAGCAACGGGGCACGCCATTCGGCTGTACCCCTAATATATAGGCTGACCAGGGCACTAATGTCCTTTCTGACACAGCCTGATCCTGGACCTCCTTGCCGCACCCAGACAGCTGGCAGCACACTGAGCACATCGGACCCCTCATGGCCTTAGGTCGTCATCTCTTCTCAACCTCGGTTTTCAGGCTTCAGAACCTAGACCTTATCTCCAATCACGGCCCGGGCTTGAAAATGATGCATAAATCAGAAGTCTTTTCCCATATCAAGAAGCCTTGTGGTTGGCATGTTTTCCAAGGTTCAGTGTAGTTGAAACCAGTGTAGCCCATGTGGCCCATCCCATGCTTGTGGGCCACATTGGTCACAAACACACATTGTGACCCTCAGCAGGAGCCCAGTCCTCAGGTAAGGCCTCTCAGTGGCTGGATGGAGAGACAGCATATTGGGCTGCCATGACCCTAGGCCCCAATTTTTAAACATAGTTCGGGTTGTCCCTTCACTCTTCCCCAGGGCTCTGCTTTGGAATTCCTCTTTTCGTGGGACACCTGAGGTAACAAACCTGAAAGGAGTCCTCCCATCCCACAGATTGACGAAAAACATTTGGGATCGGGCCAAGTCCACAGAGAGCAAGATTCGTCCATGGCCCATGAAGCCTCCCAAACATTCCACGGCCATCGCTGATACAAAATCCAGAGACAAAAGCCTGAGCATGCGGCTCAGACTCGCTCATTCATCATATCGTGAAGAGTTCTTCAGATAAGAACCTACACGGCACTCGAAGGCACCCAAAATATATAGTCTAACCTGGGAACTAATGCACTGTCAACAACCTGAGCCCGGACCACGTGCCCAACACCCAGACAGCTGACCGCACACTGAGCACATCAGACCCGCCATGGCCTTAGGTCATCATCTCTTCCCTACCTCAGTTTTCAGGCTTCAGAACCTAGACCTTATCTCCAATCACTGCCCAGGGGTGACTGTGATGCAGAAAAAATCAGAACTCTTCCTTACCCATGGGAAGAAACCTTGTGGTTGGCATGTTGTCCAAAATTCAGTGTAGGAGAAAACAGTATTCACCCTGAGGCCCCGCCCATTCTTGAGTGCGACGAGGGCATAAACACGCATTGTGACCCTCAGCGTGTGTCCTGTCCTCTAGTACGTCCTCTCAGTGGCTGGACCTTTAGATGTCATAATGGGCTTGACATGTCCCTAGGCCCCAATTTTTAACCAGATTTCTGGTTGTCCAGTCGCCCCTCCCCTGGGCTCTACTCTGGAATCCCTCATTTGGTGGGACACCTGAGTTTGAAAAACAAAACAAAACAAATCAACAACAACAAAGCAACGGACTTCTTCCATCCCACAGAATGAACCCAAACTCTTTGGACGGGGCCAAACCCCCAGAGAGTATGACTCGTCCATTTCCCATGAAGTCACCCGGAAATTTCACGACCATGAGTGACACGATATCCAGAGACAAAAACTTGAGCAAGAGCCTCACACTCGCCCTTTTTTCATATCCCGAAGAGTTCTGCTCATGGTCTGTAGATCAGTCCTGCCATACCTATGACCCGAAACATAAGCCGAGTTTGTGTTTTCAGAAAACTGTCCAAACAGCCGTGGCCTACACACCCTACAGGCTCAGGCCCCTGCAGCCAAACCTGACAACTGTGCTTGCCCTCTCCAAGGGAATTGTATGTGCCCATTCAGATGGCCACAACCCTACTAATAGGATAAAACCCCCAAAGTCCCTGAGGCCATCCCAATATTTGTGGCATCCCAGGACAAACAGGGGCAATCTGGGCCCATCTGAGCACCTACCGGCACTCAGACCCGTAGACTGATGTCCCCAGAGGTAAAAAGGAACGAACAGGCCCCTAGGCACCTATCAGATCCATTGGTTTGTCTTCCAGGCATCTCTCCTCAGAGGCCTGGATTTCAATAACAGCATATGGCTGTTTCTTGACTCACCCATCAGAACAAATTTCATCTACACATGGGAAAATTGCACGATGGAGCTGTGTGAAAGCCTCTCTTTAGGAGAACCCTTCAGGGCCCCAGTGCCACTGCTTCATTCCAAGGTCTCCATAGACACAAAATCATATTAGGACACATCCACGGGAGAGTCCATTTCAACTCAGCCTCCTCGGTTGCTCCCCCAGATCCAGCAGATCTAACATGTCTTGTTGCTTGGAGACAATTGGAATGCGAGGTGGGCTACCCAGCCATCCATCCTTAGAACCCTGCTCGGAATCGTTGTCCTGGAGCCAACCAACAGGTCTCAATTGTCCTGCAGAAGAATCTTTGCAGTTGGGAGCTTCTCACAACTCCCATCGTGGGAAAACCCCCATGGCCTCGTGATCCACCCCCCCTTCAAGAAGGGGCCATCAGCGACAGACTGTCCAACCTGAGCGATCATCTGATCCTCGCCCTGACTTCAGATGCACGAGATCTCGATTCAGGTCTGTAGATTGTGCCTGCCATATGCTCACCCAGAAACCTAGGCCTAGCTTGGGTTCTCAGACTTCCGTCCTCAGACTACTGGCCCACAAGCCCTCCAGTTTGGCAATCCAGACTACAATGCAGCACTCTGCCTGCCCTCCAGAAGAAAAACATTGCCCTTTGGGGCTACCCAGAAACCCCAAATGAGGATCAACCTGCACGCCATTCGGCTGTACCCCAAATATATAGGCTGACCTGGGAACTAATGCCCTTTCTGACACAGCCTGAACCTGGACCTCCTGGCCCCACCCAGACAGCTGGCTGAACACTGATCACATGGGACCCGCCATGGCCTTAGGTCGTCATCTCTTCTCAACCTCGGTTTTGAGGCTTCAGATCCTAGACCTTATCTCCAATCACGGCCCGGGTTTGAAAATGATGCAGAAATCAGAACTCTTTCCCCATTTCAAGAAACCTTGTGGTTGGCATGTTGTCCAAGGTTCAGTGTAATTGAAACCAGTGTGGCCCATGATGCCCCGCCCATGCTTGCGGTTCCACATTGGTCACAAACACACATTGTGACCCTCAGCCTGAGCCTGTCCTCAGGTAAGGCCTCTCAGTGGCTGGATGGAGAGACAGCATATTGCGCTTGCCATGCCCCTAGGCACCAATTTTTAACCGTAGTTCGGGTTGTGTCTTCACTCTTCCCCAGGGCTCTGCTTTGGAATTCCTCTTTTGGGGGGACACCTGAGGTAACAAACATGAAAGGAGTCCTCCCATCCCACAGATTGACGAAAAACAATTGGGATCGTCCAAATCCACAGAGAGCTAGATCCGTCCATTGCCCATGAGGCCTCCCCAACATTCCACGGCATCGCTGATACAAAATCTAGAACAAAATCTGAGCCCATGCCTCCGACTCGCTCATTCTTCATATCATGAAGAGTTCTTCAGATAAGAACCTACAAGGCACTCGAATGCACCCAAAATATATAGTCTAACCTGGGCACTAATGCACTGTCTGACAACCTGAGCCCAGACCTCGTGACCAACACCCAGACAGCTGACCGCACACTGAGCACATCAGACCCGCCATGGCCTTAGGTCATCATCTCTTCCCTACCTCAATTTTCAGGCTTCAGAACCTAGACCTTATCTCCAATCACTGCCCAGGGGTGACTGTGATGCAGAAATCAGAACTCTTCCTTACCCATGGCAAGAAACCTTGTGGTTGGCATGTAGTCCAACGTTCAGTGTAGGAGAAACCAGCATTCACCCTGAGGCCCCGCCGATTCTTGAGTGCGACGAGGGCATAAACACGCATTGTGACCCTCAGCATGAGTCCTGTCCTCTAGTACATCCTCTCAGTGGCTGGACCATTAGATGTCATAATGGGCTTGACATGTCCCTAGGCCCCAATTTTTAACCAGATCTGGTTGTCAAGTCGCCCCTCCCCGGGGCTCTACTCTGGAATCCCTCATTTGGTGGGACACCTGAGTTTGAAAAACAAAACAAAACAAATCAACAACAACAAAGCAACGGACTTCTTCCATCCCACAGAATGACCCCAAACTCTTTGGACGGATCCAAACCCCCAGAGAGTATGACTCGTCCATTTCCCATGAAGTCACCCGGAAATTTCACGACCATGAGTGACACGATATCCAGAGACAAAAACTTGAGCAAGAGCCTCACACTCGCCCTTTTTTCATATCCTGAAGAGTTCTCCTCATGGTCTGTAGATCAGTCCTGCCATACCTATGACCCGAAACATAAGCCGAGTTTGTGTTTTCAGACAACTGTCCAAACAGCCGTGGCCTACACACCCTACAGGCTCAGGCCCCTGCAGCCAAACCTGACAACTGTGCTTGCCCTCTCCAAGGGAATTGTATGTGCCCATTCAAATGGCCACAACCCTACTAATAGGATAAACCCCCAAAGTCCCTGAGGCCATCCCAATATTTGTGGCATCCCAGGACAAACAGGGACAATCTGGGCCCATCTGAGCACCTACCGGCACTCAGACCCGTAGACTGATGTCCCCAGAGGTAAAAAGGGAACGAACAGGCCCCTAGGCACCTATCAGATCCATTGGTTTGTCTTCCAGGCATCTCTCCTCAGAGGCCTGGATTTCAATAACAGCATATGGCTGTTTCTTGACTCACCCATCATCAGAACAAATTTCATCTACACATGGGAAAATTGCACGATGGAGCTGTGTGAAAGCCTCTCTTTAGGAGAACCCTTCAGGGCCCCAGTGCCACTGCTTCATTCCAAGGTCTCCATAGACACAAAATCATATTAGGACACATCCACGGGAGAGTCCATTTCAACTCAGCCTCCTCGGTTGCTCCCCCAGATCCAGCAGATCTAACATGTCTTGTTGCTTGGAGACAATTGGAATGCGAGGTGGGCTACCCAGCCATCCATCCTTAGAACCCTGCTCGGATTCGTTGTCCTGGAGCCAACCAACAGGTCTCAATTGTCCTGCAGAAGAATCTTTGCAGTTGGGAGCTTCTCACAACTCCCATCGTGGGAAAACCCCCATGGCCTCGTGATCCACCCCCCCTTCAAGAAGGGGCCATCAGCGACAGACTGTCCAACCTGAGCGATCATCTGATCCTCGCCCTGACTTCAGATGCACGAGATCTCGATTCAGGTCTGTAGATTGTGCCTGCCATATGCTCACCCAGAAACCTAGGCCTAGCTTGGGTTCTCAGACTTCCGTCCTCAGACTACTGGCCCACAAGCCCTCCAGTTTGGCAATCCAGACTACAATGCAGCACTCTGCCTGCCCCCTCCAGAAGAAAAACATTGCCCTTTGGGGCTACCCAGAAACCCCAAATGAGGATCAACCTGCACGCCATTCGGCTGTACCCCAAATATATAGGCTGACCTGGGAACTAATGCCCTTTCTGACACAGCCTGAACCTGGACCTCCTGGCCCCACCCAGACAGCTGGCTGCACACTGATCACATGGGACCCGCCTTGGCATAGGTCGTCATCTCTTCTCAACCTCGGTTTTCAGCCTTCAGAACCTTGACCTTATCTCCAATCACGGCCCGGGTTTGAAAATGACGCAGACATTAGAACTCTTTCCCCATGGAAAGAATCCTTGTGGTTAGCATGTTGTACAAGGTTCATTGTAGTTGAAACCAGTGTGGCCAATGAGGCCCCGCCAATGCGTGCGGGCCACATTGGTCACAAACACACATTTTGACCCTCAGCATGAGCCCAGTCCTCAGGTAAGGCCTCTCAGTGGCTGGATGGAGAGACAGCATATTGGGCTTGCCATGCCCCTAGGCCCCAATTTTTAACCATAGTTCGGGTTGTCCCTTCACTCTTCCCCAGGGCTCTGCTTTGGAATTCCTCTTTTGGTGGGACACCTGAGGTAACAATCCTGAAAGGAGTCCTCTCATCCCACAGATTGACGAAAAACAATTGAGATCGGGCCAAATCCACAGAGAGCAAGTTTCGTCCATGGCCCATGAGGCCTCCCCAACATTCCACGGCCATCGCTGATACAAAATCCAGACACAAAATCCTAAGAATGCGCCTCAGACTCGCTCATTCCTCATATCCTGAAGAGTTCTTCAGATAAGAACCTACACGGCACTCGAAGCCACCCAAAATATATAGTTTAACCTGGGAACTAATGCAGTGTCTGAGAACCTGAGCCCAGACCTCGTGACCAACACCCAGACAGCCGACCGCTCACTGAGGACATCAGACCTTCCATGGCCTTAGGTCATCTTCTCTTCCCTACCTCAGTTTTCAGGCTTCAGAACCTAGACCTTATCTCCAATCAAGGCCCAGGGTTGATTGTGATGCAGAAATCAGAACTCTTCCTTACCCATGGCAAGAAACCTTGTGGTTGGCATGTTGTCCAACGTTCAGGGTAGGAGAAACCAGCATTCACATTGAGGCCCCGCCCATTCTTGAGTGCGACGAGGGCATAACAGGCATTGTGACCCTCAGCGTGAGTCCTGTCCTCTAGTACGTCCTCTCAGTGGCTGGACCATTAGATGTCATAATGGGCTTGACATGTCCCTAGGCCCCAATTTTTAACCAGATTTCTGGTGGTCAAGTCGCCCCTCCCCAGGGCTCTACTCTGGAATCCCTCATTTGGTGGGACACCTGAGGTTGAAAAACAAAACAAAACAAATCAATCAACAACAACAGAACAAACGGACTTCTTCCATCCCACAGAATGACCCCAAACTCTTTGGACGGGGCCAACCCCCAGAGAGTAAGACTCGTCCATTTCCCAAGAAGTCACCCGGAAATTTCACGACCATGAGTTACACGGTATCAAGAGACAAAAACTTGAGCAAGAGTCTCACACTCGCGCTTTTTTCATATCAGGAAGAGTTCTCCTCATGGTCTGTAGATCAGTCCTGCCATACCTATGACCCGAAACATAAGCCGAGTTTGTGTTTTCAGACAACTGTCCAAACAGCCCTGGCCTACACACCCTAAAGGCTCAGGCCCCTGGAGCCAAACCTGACGACTGTGCTTGCCCTCTCCAAGGGAATTGTATGTGCCCATTCCAATGGCCACAACCCTACTAAGAAGATAAACCTCCAAAGTCCCTGAGGCCATCCCTATACTTGTGGCTTCCCAGGACCAATGGGTAATCTGGGCCCATCTGAGCACCTACCGGCACTGAGACCTATAGACTGATGTCCCCAGAGGTAAAAAGGAACGAACAGGCCCCTAGGCACCTATCGGATCCATTGCTTTGGTTTCAAGGCATCTCTCCTTAGAGCCCTGATTTTAATAACAGCATATGGCTGTTTCTTGACTCATCCATCAGAAGAAATCTCATCTACACATGGGATACTTGCACGATGGAGCTGTGTTAAAGGCTCTCTTAAGGAGAACCCTTTAGGGCCCCAGTGCCATGGCTTCATTCCAAGGTCTCCATAGACACATAATCATATTAGTTCACATCCACGGGAGAGTCCATTTGAACTCAGCCTCCTCGGTTGCTCCCCCAGATCCAGCAAATCTAACCTGTCATGGGGCTTGGAGACATTTGGAATGCGAGGTGGGCTACCCAGCTATCCATCCTTAGAACCCTCCTCAGAATCGTTGTCCTGGAGCCAACCAACAGGTCTCAATATTCCTGCAGAAGAATCTTTGCAGTTGGGAGCTTCTCACAACTCCCATCCTGGGAAAACCCCCATGGCCTCGTGATCCACCCCCACTTCAAGAAGGGGCCATCAGGGACAGAATGTCCAACCTGAGCGATCGTCTGATCCTCGCCCTGACTTCAGATGCACGAGATCTCGATTCAGGCTATAGATTGTGCCTGACATATACTCACCCAGAATCCTAGGCCTAGCTTGGGATCTCAGACTTCCGTCCTCAGACTACTGGCCCACAAGCCCTCCAGTTTTGTAATCTAGAATTACAATGCAGCACTCTGCCTGCCCTCCAGAATAAAAACATTCCCATCTGGGGCTACTCATAAACCCCAAATGAGGAGCAACGGGGCACGCCATTCGGCTGTACCCCAAATATATAGGCTGACCAGGGCACTAATGTCCTTTCTGACACAGCCTGATCCTGGACCTCCTTGCCGCACCCAGACAGCTGGCAGCACACTGAGCACATCGGACCCCTCATGGCCTTAGGTCGTCATCTCTTCTCAACCTCGGTTTTCAGGCTTCAGAACCTAGACCTTATCTCCAATCACGGCCCGGGCTTGAAAATGATGCAGAAATCAGAAGTCTTTTCCCATATCAAGAAGCCTTGTGGTTGGCATGTTTTCCAAGGTTCAGTGTAGTTGAAACCAGTGTAGCCCATGTGGCCCATCCCATGCTTGTGGGCCACATTGGTCACAAACACACATTGTGACCCTCAGCAGGAGCCCAGTCCTCAGGTAAGGCCTCTCAGTGGCTGGATGGAGAGACAGCATATTGGGCTGCCATGACCCTAGGCCCCAATTTTTAAACATAGTTCGGGTTGTCCCTTCACTCTTCCCCAGGGCTCTGCTTTGGAATTCCTCTTTTGGTGGGACACCTGAGGTAACAAACCTGAAAGGAGTCCTCCCATCCCACAGATTGACGAAAAACATTTGGGATCGGGCCAAGTCCACAGAGAGCAAGATTCGTCCATGGCCCATGAAGCCTCCCAAACATTCCACGGCCATCGCTGATACAAAATCCAGAGACAAAAGCCTGAGCATGCGGCTCAGACTCGCTCATTCATCATATCGTGAAGAGTTCTTCAGATAAGAACCTACACGGCACTCGAAGGCACCCAAAATATATAGTCTAACCTGGGCACTAATGCACTGTCAACAACCTGAGCCCGGACCACGTGCCCAACACCCAGACAGCTGACCGCACACTGAGCACATCAGACCCGCCATGGCCTTAGGTCATCATCTCTTCCCTACCTCAGTTTTCAGGCTTCAGAACCTAGACCTTATCTCCAATCACTGCCCAGGGGTGACTGTGATGCAGAAATCAGAACTCTTCCTTACCCATGGGAAGAAACCTTGTGGTTGGCATGTTGTCCAAAATTCAGTGTAGGAGAAAACAGTATTCACCCTGAGGCCCCGCCCATTCTTGAGTGCGACGAGGGCATAAACACGCATTGTGACCCTCAGCGTGTGTCCTGTCCTGTAGTACGTCCTCTCAGTGGCTGGACCTTTAGATGTCATAATGGGCTTGATATGTCCCTAGGCCCCAGTTTTTAACCAGATTTCTTGTTGTCCAGTCGCCCCTCCCCAGGGCTCTACTCTGGAATCCCTCATTTGGTGGGACACCTGAGGTTGAAAAACAAAAACAAAAAAACAAATCAACAGCAACAGAACAACGGACTTCTTCCATCCCACAGAATGACCCCGAATTCCTTGGACGGGGCCAAACCCCCAGAGAGTAAGACTTGTCCATTTACCATGAAGTCACCCGGAAATTTCACGACCATGAGTGTCACGATATCCAGAGACAAAAACTTGAGCAAGAGCCTCACACTCGCCCTTTTTCATATCCCGAAGAGTTCTCCTCATGGTCTGTAGATCAGTCCTGCCATACCTATGACCCTAAACATAAGCCGAGTTTTGTGTTTTCAGACAACTGTCCCAACAGCTCTGGCCTACACACCCTACAGGCTCAGGCCCCTGGAGCCGAACCTGACGACTGTGCTTGCCCCTCTCCACGGAATTGTGTACGAGTTCCGGGCTCAGGTTGTCAGACAGTGCATTTGTGCCCAGGTTAGACTACATATTTTGGGTGCATTCGAGTGCCGTGTAGGTTCTTATCTGAAGAACTCTTCAGGATATGAAGAATGAGCAGTCTGAGGCGCGTGCTCAGGCTTTTGTCTCTGGATTTTGTATCAGCGATGGCCGTGGAATGTTGGGGAGGCCTCATGGCCATGGACGAATCTTGCTCTCTGTGGATTTGGCCCGATCCCACTTGTTTTTCGTCAATCAGTGGAATGGGAGGACTCCTTTCAGGATTGTTACCTCAGGTGTCCCAACAAAAGAGGAATTCCAAAGCAGAGCCCTGGGGAAGTGTGAAGACACAACGCGAACTAGGTTTAAAAATGTGGGCCTAGGGGATGGCAAGCCCAGTATGCTGTCTCTCCATCCAGCCACTGAGAGGCCTTACCTGAGGACTGAGCTCAGGCTGAGAATCACAATGTGTGTTTGTGACCAATGTGGCCCGCAAGCATGGGCGGGGCCTCATGGGCCACAATGGTTTCAACTACACTGAACCATGGACAACATGCCAACCACAAGGTTTCTTGCCATGGGGAAAGAGTTCTTATTTATGCATCATTTTCAAACCCGGGCCGTGATTGGAGATAAGGTCTAGGTACTGAAGCCTGAAAACCGAGGTTGAGAAGAGATGACGACCTAAGGCCATGGCGGGTCCGATGTGCTCAGTGTGCGGCCAGCTGTCTGGGTGGGGCCAGGAGATCCAGGCTCTGGCTGTGTCATAAAGGGCATTAGTGCCCAGGTCAGGCTATATATTTGGGGTACAGCCGAATGGCGTGCAGGTTGATCCTCATTGGGGGTTTCTGGACAGCCCCAGAGGGCAATGCTTTTCTTCTGGAGGGCAGGCAGAGTGCTGCATTGTAATTTTGGATTGCAAAATTGGAGGGCTTGTGGGTCAGTAGTCTGAGGACGGAAGTCTGAGAACCCAAGCTAGGCCTAGGTTACTGGGTGCGGATATGGCAGGCACAATCTACAGACCTGAATCGAGATCTCATGCGTCTGAAGTCAGGGCGAGGATCAGACGATCGCTCTGGTTGGACAGTCTATCCCTGATGGCCCCTTCTTGAAGGGGGGGTGGATCACGAGGCCATGGGGGTTTTCCCACGATGGGAGTTGTGAGAAGCTCCCAACTGCAAAGATTCATATTCAGGACCTTTGAGAACTGTTGAAATGGACTCTCCCGTGGATGTGTCGTAATATGATTTTGTGTCTATGGAGACCTTGGAATGAAGCGGTGGCACTGGGGCCCTGAAGGGTACTCCTAAAGAGAGGCTTTCACACAGCTCCATCGTGCAAGTTTCCCATGTGTAGATGAGATTTGTTCTGTGGGTGAGTCAAGAAACAGCCATATGCTGTTATTGAAATCCAGGCCTCTGAGGAGAGATGCCTGGAAGCCAAACCAATGGATCCGATAGTTGCCTAGAGTCCTGTTCATTCCTTTTTACCTCTGGGGACAACCGTCTAAGGGTTTAGTGCAGGTAGGGGCTCCGATGGGCCCAGAGTGCCCCTGTTTGTCCTTGGAAGCCACAAATATAGGGATGGCCTCTGGGTCTTTGGAGGTTTATCCTATTAGTAGGTTTGTGGCTATTGGAATGGGCACATACAATTCCCTTGGAGAGTGCAAGCACAGTCCTCATGTTTGGCTCCAGGGGCCTGAGCCTGTAGGGTGTGTAGGCCAGGGCTGTTTGGACAGTTGTCTGAAAACACAAACTTGGCTTATGTTTCGGGTCATAGGTATGGCAGGACTGATCTAAAGACATTAGGAGAACTCTTCGGGATATGAAAAAAGGGCGAGTGTGAGGCTCTTGCTCAAGTTTTTGTCTCTGGATATCGTGTCACTCATGGTCTTTAAATTTCCGGGTGACTTCATGGGAAATGGACGAGTCTTACTCTCTGGGGGTTTGGCCCCGTCCAAAGGGTTCGGGGTCATTCTATGGGATGGAAGAAGTCCGTTGTTCTGTTGTTGTTGATTTTTTTTTTTGTTTTTCAACCTCAGGTGTCCCACCAAATGAGGGACTCCAGAGTAGAGCCCTGGGGAGGGGCGACTGGACAACCAGAAAAATTGGTTAAAAATTGGGGCCTAGGGACATGTCAAGCCCATTATGACATCTAATGGTCCAGCCACTGAGAGGACTTACTAGAGGACAGGAATCACGCTGAGGGTCACAATGCGTGTTTATGCCCTCGTCGCACTCAAGAATGGGCGGGACCTCAGGGTCCTACACTGAACGTAGGACAACATGGCAACCATAAGGTTTCTTACCATGGGTAAGCAGGAGTTCTGATTTCTGCATCACAGTCACCCCTGGGCAGTGATTGGAGATAAGGTTCTGAAGCCTGGAAACTGAGGTAGGGAAGAGATGATGACCTAAGGCCATGGCGGGTCTGATGTGCTCAGTGTGCGGGCTGCTGTCTCTGTGTTGCTCAGGAGGTCCCGGCTCAGGTTGTGTCAGAGAGTGTACTACTGCCCAGGTTAGACTATATAATTTGGCTACATTCGAGTGCCGTGTAGGTTTATTGTCATTTAATGTGCCCGGGCAGCTCATTAGGCAATATATTTTTTCTAGAGGACAGGCAGAGTGCTGCAATGATGGTCCGGAATTGCCAAACTTGTTGGCTTTGGGGCCAGGTGTGTGAGGATGGAAGTCTGAGAACACAAGCTAGACTTGGGTTTCAGGGCGAGGGCACGGCATGTACCCCCTGAAGATCTGAAGCAATATCTCCTGCATCTGAAGTCAGAGCGAGGATCAGACGTTGGCTCAGCTTGGGATTTTCTGTTCATGATGGCCCCTTCGTGAAGGGAGCGATTCTCGAGAGCGTGGAGGTTTTCCCACGTTGGGAGTGGTGGGATGCCCACTCCTCGTATTCCTTCTGTGGGACAATTGAGACCTGTTGGACAGCTCCAGGACATCCCATATGGATGAGTCCAGACCAACGTTCGAGGATGGATGCCTGGGAAGCCCGCCTCGCATTCCAATGGTCTCCTAGCGACAAGAGAGTTTAGATCTGATGACTCTGCAGGAGCAACCGGGGTGGCTGAGTTGAAATGGACTTTCCTGAGGATGGGTGTAATGTGTGTGTTTTTGGGCATGAGTGCCTTTAAATTGGGGGCGGTGGCACCGGGACCCTGAAGTATTCTACTAAGCTTTTGACATAGCTCCCATGCACAAGTTTCCTTATGGAGACAAGGTTTGTTCTGATGGGTGCCTCAGGAAAACATCAATACTGGTATTGGAATCCAGGGTTTTGAGGAGACATGCCTGTAAACCAAAGCAATGGATCCGATTTTGGCCTAGGGTCCTGTCTGGTTCAATCTTCTTCTCTGGGGACATCCTTCTAGGGTATGAGTGGAGTTAGATGCTCAGCTGGTGTCAGACTGCCCTTTTTTGTCCCAGGCGAACTATACTATTGGGATGGCCTCAGGGACTTTGGAGGGTTCTCCTAATTTGTACGATTTTGGACAATGGAATGGGCAGAATTCCCATGGATTAGGTAGGCACAGTCCTAATGTGTGGCTCCAGGGTCCCCAGCCTGGAGGGTGTGTGGCCCAGGACTTTGAGGACAGAAGTCTGAAAACACAAACGCAGCTTATGTTTGGGGACGTAGGTATGGCAGGCCCGATCTACAAACCATGAGAAGACATCTTCAGGATATGAAGATAGTGCGAGTCTGAGGGGCTTGCTCAGGCTTTTGTCTCTGGATTTTTGTTTCAGCGATGTCAGTGGAATGTCGAGGAGGCCTCATGGGCCATGGACGAATCTTCCTCTCTGAGGATTTGGCCCGATCCCAATTGTTTTTAGTCAATCTGTTGGATGGAGGACACCTTTCAGGGTTGTTACATCAGGTGTCCCACCAAAAGAGGAATTCCAAAGCAGAGCCCTGGGGAAGAGTGAAGGGACAACCCGAACTATGGTTAAAAATTGGGGCCTATGGGCATGGCAAGCCCAATATGCTGTCTCTCCATCCAGCCACTGAGAGGCCTTACCTGAGGACTGGGCTAAGGCTGAGGGTCACAATGTGAGTTTGCCACCTATGTGGTCCGCGAACAATGGCGGGGCCTCATCGGACAAACAGGTTTCCACTACACTGAACGTTGGACAACAAGGCAACCACAAGGTTCTTGCCATTGGGAAGGAGTTCGGATTTCTGCATCATTTTCAAACCTGGGCAGTGATTGGAGATAAGGTCTAGGTTCAGAATCCTGAAAACCGAGGTTGGGAAGATATAACGACCTAAGGCATTGGCTGGTCCGATGTGCTCAGTGAGCGGCAAGCTGTCTGGGTGGGGCCAGGAGTTCCAGGCTCAGGCTCTGTCAGAAAGGGCATTATTGCCCAGGTAAGCCTATATATTTTGAATACAGCCAAGTGGCGTGCAGGTTGATCTTCATTTGGGGTTTCTGGGTAGCGCCCGAGGGCAATGTTTTTCTTCGGGAGGGCAAGCTAAGTGCTGCATTATAATTCTGGATAGCCAACCTGGAGGGCTTGTGGGCCATTAGTCTAAGGAGGGAAGTCTGAGGACACAAGCTAGGCTTAGGTTTCTGGGTGAGGACATGGCAGGCACAATATACAGACCTGAATCGAGATTTCGTGCATCTGAAGTCAGGGTGAGGATCCGACTATTTCTCAGGTTAGACCTAATGTCCCTGATGGCCCCTTCATGAAGGGGGGGGGATCACGAGGCCATGGGGATTTCTCACCATGGGAGTTGTGAGAAGCTCACAAATGCAAAGATTCTTCTGCAGGACAATTGAGACCTGTTGGTTGGCTCCAGGCCAATGATTCCGAGCAGGGTTCTAAGGATGGATGACGGGGTAGGCCACCACGCATTCCAATTGTCTCCTAGCAACAAGACATGTTAGATCTGCTGGATATCGCGGAGCATCCGAATATGCTGAGTTGAATTGGACTCTCCCATGGATGGGTCCTAATATTATTTTGTGTCTATGGAGACCTTGGAATGAAGCAGTGGCACTGGGGCCCTGAAGGGTTCTCCTAAAAAGAGGCTTTGACACACCTCCCACGTGCAAGTTTCCCGTGTGTAGATGAGTTTTTTGTTCTGATGGGTGAGTCAAGAAACAGCCATATGCTGGTACTGAAATCCAGGCCTCTGAAGAAGATGCCTGGAAACCAAAGCAATGGATCCGATTAGGGCCTAGGGGACTGTTCGTTCCTTTTTACCTCTGGGGATATCAGTCTATGAGTCTGAGTGCAGGTAAGTTCTCAGATGGGCTCAGATTGCTCCAGTTTGTCCTGGGAAGCCACCACTATTGGGATGGCCTCAGGGACTTTGGAGGTTTTTCCTATTAGTAGGGTTGTGGCCTTTGGAATGGGCACACAGAAAACCCTTGGAGAGGGCAAGTACAGTCCTCAGGTTGGCTTCAGGGGCCTGAGCAAGTAGGGTGTGTAGGCCTGGGCTGTTTGGACAGTTGTCTGAAAACACAAACTCGGCTTATGTTTCTGGTCATAGGTATGGCAGGACTGATCTACAGACCATGAGGAGAACCCTTCGGGATATGAAGAAAGGGTGAATGTGAGGCTCTTGCTCAACTTTTTATCTCTGAATATCGTTCCATTCATGGTCATGAAATTTCCGGGTGACTTCATGGGAAATGGGCGGGTCTTACTCTCCGAGAGTTTGGCCCTGTCCAAAGAGTTTGGGGTCATTCTGTGGGATGGAAGAAGTTTTTTTTTTTTGTTGTTGTTTTGTTTTGTTTTGTTTTTCAAACTCAGTTGTCCCACCAAATGAGGGATTCCAGAGTAGAGCCCTGGGGAGGGGCGATTGGACAACCAGAAATCTGGTTTAAATTTGGGGCCTAGGGACATGTCAAGCCATTATGGCAACTAATGGTCTAGCCACTGAGAGGACTTAGTAGAGGACAGGACTCATGCTGAGGGTCACAATGCGAGTTTATGTCCTCGTCGCACTCAAGAATGGGCGGGACCTCAGGGTGAATGCTGGTTTCTCCTACACTGAACCTTGGACAACATGGCAACCACAAGGTTTCTTGCCGTGGATAAAGAGGAATTCTGATTTCTGCATCACACTCACCCCTGGGCATTGATTGTAGATAAGGTCTAGGTTCTGTAGCCTGAAATCTGAGGTAGGGAAGAGATGATGACCTAAGGCCTTGGCGGGTCTGATGTGCTCAGTGTGCGGTCAGCTGTCTGGGTGTTGGTCACGAGGTCCGGGCTCAGGTTGTCAGACAGTGCATTAGTGTCCAGGTTAGGCTATATATTTTGGGTGCATTCGAGAGCCGTGTAGGTTCTTATCTGAGGAACTCTTCAGGATATGAAGAATGAGCGAGTCTGAGGCGCGTGCTCATGCTTTTGTCTCTGTATTTTGTATCAGCGATGGCCGTGGAATGTTGCGGAGGCCTCATGGCCATGGACGAATCTTGCTCTCTGTGGATTTGGCCCAATCCCAATTGTTTTTCGTCAATCTGTGGGATGGGAGGACTCCTTTCAGGTTTGTTACTTCAGGTGTCCCACCAAAAGAGGAATTCCAAAGCAAAGCCCTGGGGAAGAGTGAAGGGACAACCCGAATTATGGTGAAAAATTGGGGCCTAGGGCCAGGCAAGCACAATATGCTGTCTCTATATACAGCCACTGAGAGGCCTTACCTGAGGACTGGGCTCAGACTGAATGTCACAATGTGTGTTTGTGACCAATGTGGCCCGCAAGCATGGGCGGGGCCTCATGGGCCCCACTGGTTTCAACTACACTGAACCTTGGACAACATGCCAACCACAAGGTTTCTTGCCATGGGGAAAGAGTTCTGATTTCTGCATCATTTTCAAACACGGGCCGTGATTGGAGATAAGGTCTAGGTTCTGAAGCCTGAAAACCGAGGTTGAGAAGAGATGACGACCTAAGGCCATGGCGGGTCCGATGTGCTCAGTGTGCGGCCAGCTGTCTGGGTGGGGCCAGGAGTTCCAGGCTCAAGCTCTGTCAGAAAGGGCATTAGTGCCCAGGTCAGCCTATATATTTGGGGTACAGCCGAATGCCGGGCAGGTTGATCCTCATTGGGGTTTTCTGGGTAGCCCCAGAGGGCAATGTTTTTCTTCTGGAGGGCAGGCAGACTGCTGCATTGTAGTCTGGATTGCCAAACTGGAGGGCTTGTGGGCCAGTAGTCTGAGGACGGAAGTCTGAGAACCCAAGCTAGGCCTAGGTTTCTGGGTGAGGATATGGCAGGCACAATCTACAGACCTGAATCGAGATCTCGTGCATGTGAAGTCAGGGCGAGGATCATATGATCGCTCAGGTTTGACATTCTGTCCCTGATGGCCCCTTCTTGAAGGGGGGGTGGATCGCGAGGCCATGGGGGTTTTCCCACGATTGGAGTTGTGAGAAGCTCCCAACTGCAAAGATTCTTCTGCAGGACAATTGAGACCTGTTGGTTGGCTCCAGGACAACGATTCCGAGCAGGGTTCTAAGGATGGATGGCTGTGTAGCCCACCTCGCATTCCAATTGTCTCCAAGCAACAAGACAGGTTTGATCTGCTGGATCTGGGGCAGCAACCGAGGAGGCTGAGTTGAAATGGACTCTCCAGTGGATGTGTCCTAATATGATTTTGTGTCTATGGAGTCCTTGGAATGAAGCGGTTGCACTGGGGACCTGAAGTGTTCTCCTAAAGAGAGGCTTTCACACAGCTCCATCGTGCAAGTGTCCCATGTGTAGATGAGATTTGTTCTGTGGGTGAGTCAAGAAACAGCCATATGCTGTTATTGAAATCCAGGCCTCTGAGGAGAGATGCCTGGAAGGCAAACCAATGGATCCGATAGTTGCGTAGGGTCCTGTTCATTCCTTTTTTCATCTGGGGACGTCCGTGTACGGGTTGAGTGCAGGTAGGGGCTCAGATGGGCCCAGAGTGCCCCTGTTTGACCTTGGAAGCCACAAATATTGGGATGGCCTCTGGGTCTTTGGAGGTTTATCCTATTAGTAGGTTTGTGGCTATTGGAATGGGCACATACAATTCCCTTGGAGAGGGAAAGCACAGTCGTCAGGTTTGGCTCCAGGGGCCTGAGCCTGTAGGGTGTGTAGGCCAGGGCTGTTTGGACAGTTGTCTGAAAACACAAACTCGGCTTATGTTTCGGGTCATAGTTATGGCAGGACTGATCTACAGACCATGAGGAGAACACTTCGGGATATGAAAAAAGGGCGAGTGTGAGGCTCTTGCTCAAGTTTTTGTCTCTGGATATCGTGTCACTCATGGTCTTTAAATTTCCGGGTGACTTCATGGGAAATGGACGAGTCTTACTCTCTGGGGGTTTGGCCCCATCCAAAGAGTTCGGGGTCATTCTGTGGGATGGAAGAAGTCCGTTTTTTTTGTTGTTGTTGTTTTGTGTTTGCTTTGCTTTTCAAACTCAGTTGTCCCACCAAATGAGGGATTCCAGAGTAGAGCCCTGGGGAGGGGCGATTGGACAACCAGAATTCTGGTTTAAATTTGGGGCCTAGGGACATGTCAAGCCATTATGGCATCTAATGGTCTAGCCACTGAGAGGACTTACTAGAGGACAGGACTCATGCTGAGGGTCACAATGCGTGTTTATGTCCTCGTCGCATTCAAGAATGGGCGGGACCTCAGGGTGAATGCTGGTTTCTCCTACACTGAACCTTGGACAACATGGCAACCACAAGGTTTTTTGCCTTGGATAAAGAGGAGTTCTGATTTCTGCATCACACTCTCCCCTGGGCAGTGATTGGAGATAAGGTCTAGGTTCTGAAGCTGAAAACTTAGGTAGGGAAGAGATGATGATGACCTATGGCCACGGCGGGTCTTATGGGCTCCGGTGCGGTCAGCTGTCTGGGTGTTGCTCAGGAGGTTCTGGCTCAGGTTGTGTCAGACAGTGCATTACTGCCCAGGTTAGACTATATAATTTGGGTACATTCGAGTGCCATATAGGTTTATTCTCATTTAATGTGCCCGGGCAGCTCATTAGGCATTATTTTGTTTCTAGAGGGCAGGCAGAGAGCTGCAATGATGGTCCGGAAATGCCAAACTTTTGGCCTTCGGGGCCAGGAGTGTGAGGACGGAAGTCTGAGAACACAGCTAGACTTGGGATTCAGGGGGCGAGGTCACGGCATGTACCTCCTGAAGATCTGAAGCAATATCTCATGCATCTGAAGTCAGAGCGAGGATCAGACATTGGCTCAGCTTGGATTTTCTGTTCATGACGGCCCCTTCATGAAGGGAGCCGAATCTCGAGGCCGTGGAGGTTTTCCCAAGTTGGGAGTGGTGGGATGCCCCCTCCTAGGATTCCTTCTGCGGGACAATTGAGACCTGTTGGACAGCTCCAGGACATCCCATATGGATGAGTCCAGACCAACTTTCGAGGATGGATGCCTGGGAAGCCCGCCTCGCATTCCAATTGTCTCCTAGCGACTAGACAGTTTAGATCTGATGGCTCTGCGGGAGCAACCGGGGTGGCTGAGTTGAAATGGACTTTCCTGAGGATGGGTCTAATGTGTGTTTGTGTCCATGAGGGCCTTGGAAATGGGGCGGTGGCACCGGGACCCTGAAGTATTCTCCTAAGCTTTTGACATAGCTCCCATGCACAAGTTTCCTTGTGGAGACGAGGTTTGTTCTGATGGGTGCCTCAGGAAAAGCCCAATGCTGGTATTGGAATCCAGGGTTTTGAGGAGACATGCCTGTCAACCAAAGCAATGGATCCGATTTTGTCCTAGGGTCCTGTCTGGATCAATCTTCTTCTCTGGGGAAATCCATCTAGGGTATGAGTGTGGGTAGATGCTCAGCTGGTGACAGACTGACCTTTTTTGTCCCGGGTGACCTATACTATTGGGATGGCGTCAGTGACTTTGGAGGTTTCTCCAAATTTGTACGATTTTGGACAATGGAATGGGCAGAATTCCCATGGATTCGGTAGGCACAGTCCTAATGTGTGGCTCCAGGGTCCCCAGCCTGGAGGGTGTGTGGCCCAGGACTTTGAGGACAGAAGTCTGAAAACACAAACGCAGCTTATGTTTGGGGACGTAGGTATGGCAGGCCCGATCTGCAAACCATGAGAAGACATCCTCAAACCATGAGAAGACATCTTCAGGATATGAAGATAGTGCGAGTCTGAGGCGCTCGCTTAGGCTTTTGTCTCTGGATTTTGTATCAGCGATGGCCGTGGATGTGGAGGAGGCCTCATGGGCCATGGACGAACCTTGCTCTCTGTGGATTTGGACAGATCCCAATTGTTTTTCGTCAATCTGTTGGATGGAGGACTCCTTTCAGGTTTGTTACCTCAGGTGTCCCACCA
The DNA here is from genome assembly GCF_011764305.1 of Mustela putorius furo. Classification (NCBI taxonomy): domain Eukaryota; kingdom Metazoa; phylum Chordata; class Mammalia; order Carnivora; family Mustelidae; genus Mustela; species Mustela putorius. Next base: position 199,531 of record NW_025421592.1, read on the forward strand.
AAAGAGGAATTCCAAAGCAGAGCCCTGGGGAAGAGTGAAGGGACAACCCGAACTATGGTTAAAAATTGGGGCCTAGGGGCATGGCAAGCCCAATATGCTGTCTCTTCATCCAGCCATTCAGAGGCCTTATCTGAGGAGTGTGCTAAGGCTGAGGGTCACAATGTGTGTTTGCTACCTATCTGGCCCGCGAGCAATGGCGGGGCCTCAAGGGACACACTGGTTTCCACTACACTGAACGTTGGACAACAAGCCAACCACAAGTTTTCATGCCATTGGGAAGGAGTTCTGATTTCTGCATCATTTTCAAAACTGGGCAGTGATTGGAGATAAGGTCTAGGTTCTGAAGCCTGAAAACTGAGGTTGGGAAGGGATAACGACCTAAGGCCATGGGGGGTCTGATGTTCTCAGTTTGTAGCCAGCTGTCTGGGTGGGCCTAGGATGTCCAGGCTCAGGCTGTGTCAGAAAGGGCATTATTGCCCAGGTCATCCTATATATTTTGGGTATATCCAAGTGTCGTGCAGGTTGATCTTCATTTGGGGTTTCTAGGTAGCCCCATTTGGCAATGTGTTTTCTCTGCAGGGCAGGTAGAGTGCTGCATTGTAGTTCTGGTTTCCCAAACTGGAGGGCTTGTGAGCCAGTAGTCTGTGGACAGAAGTCTGAGGACAAAAGCTAGGCTTAGGGTTTTCTGGGTGAGGACAAGGCAGGCACAATCTACAGACCTGAACCGAGATCTCGTGCATCTGAAGTCAGGGTGAGGATCAGACGATCGCTCAGGTTGGACCTTATGTCCCTGATGGCCCCTTTATGAAGGGGGGGAATGATGAGGCCATGGGGGTTCTCTCATGATGGGAATTCTGAGAAGCTCCCAACTGCAAAGATTCTTCTGCACAACAATTGAGACCTGTTGGTTGGCTCCAGGCCAACGATTCTGAGCAGGGTTTTAAGGATGGATGGCAGGGTAGGCCACCTCACATTCCAATTGTCTCCTAGCAAGAAGACAAGTTAGATCTGCTGAATCTCGCGGAGGAACCGAATACGCTCAGTTGAAATGGACTCTACTGTGGATGGGTCCTAATGTGTTTTTGTGTCTATGGAGACCTTGGAATGAAGCGGTGGCACTGGGGCCCTGAAGGGTTCTTCTAAACAGAGGCTTTGACACACCTCCCACTTGCAAGTTTCACATGTGTAGATGAGATTTGTACTGATGTGTGAGTCAGGAAACAGCCATATGCTGGTTTGAAATCCAGGCCTCTGAGGAGAGATGCCTGGGAACCAAAGCAATAGATCCGATTAGTGCCTAGGGGCCTGTTCGTTTCTTTTTACCTCTGGGGACATCAGTCTACGGGTCTGAGTGCAGGTAGGTTCTCAGATAGGCTCAGATTACTCCTGTTTGTCTTGGGAAGCCACCACTATTGGGATGGCCTAAGGGACGTTGGAGTTTTATCCTATTAGTAGGGTTGTGGCCAATGGAATGGGCACACAGAATTCACTCGAAGAGGGCAAGTACAGTCCAGAGGTTGGCTCCAGGGGCCTGAACCTGTAGGGTGTTTAGGCCAGGGCTGTTTGGACAGTTGTCTGAAAACACAAACTCGGCTTATGTTTCGGGTCATAGGTATGGCAGGACTGATCTACAGACCTTGAGGAGAACTCTTCAGGTTATGAAAAAAGGGCGAGTGTGAGGCTCTTGCTCAAGTTTTTGTCTCTGGATATCGTGTCACTCATGGTCGTGAAATTCCCGGGTGACTTCATGGGAAATGGATGAGTCTTATTCTCTGGGGTTTGGCCTTGTCCAAAGAGTTTGAGGTCATTCTGTGGGATGGAAGAAGTCCGTTTTTTTGGTTGTTGTTGTAATTTTGTTTTGTTTTGTTTTTTAACCTCAGGTGTCCCACCAAATGAGGGATTCCAGAGTAGAGCCCTGGGGAGGGGCGACTGGACAACCAGAAATCTGGTTAAAAATTGGGGCCTAGGGACATGTCAAGCCCATTATGACATCTAATGGTCCAGCCACTGAGAGGACTTACTAGAGGACAGGACTCACGCTGAGTGTCACAATGCGTGTTTATGCCCTCGTCGCACTCAAGAATGGGCGGGGCCTCAGGGTGAATGCTGGTTTTTCCTACACTGATCGTTGGACAACATTCCAACCACAAGGCTTCTTGCCTTGGGTAAGGAGGAGTTCTGATTTCTGCATCACATTCAACCCTTGTCAGGGCTTGGAGTTAAGGTCTAAGTTCTGAAGCCTGAAAAGATAGGTTGGGAAGAGATAACGAGCTAAGGCCATGGCGGGGTGTGATGATTTCTCAGTGTGCGGTCAGCTGTCTCGGTTTTGGTCAGGAGGTCCGGGCTCACTCTGTATCAGACAGTGTATTAGTGGCCAGGTTAGACTATCTAATTTGGGTACATTCGAGTGCCGTGTATGTCTATCCTCATTTGGGTTATGTGAGAAACTCCATAGTTCAAAATTTTTCTTCTGGAAGGCAGGCAGAATGCATCATTTTGTGTCCCGAATTTCCAAATGTGAGGGCTTGGGGGCCAGGAGTGTGAGGACGGAAGTCTGAGAACACAAGCTAGTCATAGGTTTCAGGGCTAGGGCAAGGAAAGCACACTCTGCAGAGCTGCATCGAGATCTCGTGCATCTGAATTCAGGGTGAAGATCAGACGTTGTCTTAGGTTGGAGTTCCTGTCCATGATTTCCCCTTCATAAATGGGGGGGGGGGGGGGCATCACAAAGCCATCTAGATTTTCCCAGTTTGGGAGTTGTGAGATGCTCCAAAACTCAAGGATTCCTTCTGCTGGACATTTGAGACCTGTTGGATGGCTCCAGGACATCCCATACGGAACGACACCAGAGCAGAGCTCTAAGGATGGATGGTTCGGCAGCCCGCCTCGCATTCCAATTGTCTCCTAGTCTAGACAGGTTCAGTCTGCTCGCTCTGGGGGAGCAACCAAGGGAGCTAGGTTGAAATGGAATTTCCTGCAGATGGGTTCTAATGTGGATTTCTGTCCATGGAGACCTTGTAATGGGGCAGTGGCACACAGGCCCTGAAGGATTCTCCTAACTGGAGGTTTTGAGACATCTTCAAAGGATAATTTTCCCATGTGGAGAAGAGATTTGTTCTGATTGCTGCCTCATGAAATCCCCATATGCTAATATTGGAAACCAGGCCTCTGAGGAGAGATACATGTAACCGAAAGCAATGAATCTGATTCAGGCCTAGGGGCCTGTCTGATTCAATCTTCTTCTCTGGGGACATCCATCTACGCTGAGTAGAGGTAGATGCTCAGCTGGTTTCAGATGACCCTTGTTTGTCCTGGGCGGCCTACATTATTGGGATGTCCTTGGGGACTCTGGAGGTTTTTCCTAATTTGTACGATTGTGGACAATGGAATGGGCAGAATTCCCGTGGTATGGACAGGCACAGTCCTGATGTGTGGCTCCAGGGGCCCCAGCCTGAAGGGTCTGTGGGCCAGGAATGTGGGGACAGAAGTCTGAAAACACAAACTCGGCTTAGGTTTGGGAAGTAGGTATGGCAGGCCCGATCTACAGACCGTGAGGAGAACTCTTCGGGATACGACAAAAGAGCGAGTGTGAGGCGCTTGCTCAGACTTTTGTCTCTGGATTTGTTGTCAACGATGGCTGTGGAATCTCGGGGAGGCCTCATGGGCCATGGACGAGACTTCCTCTCTGTGAATTTGGTCCAATCCCAATTGTTTGGGGTCAATCTGAAGGATGGGAGGAGTGCTTTTAGTTTTGTTACCTCAGGTGTCCCACCAAAAGAGGGATTCCAAAGCAGAGCTCTGGGGTGGGATGAATGGACAACCCGAACAATCCAATTGGGGTGAGGTCGAGAACCGAGCAGGTTGATCCTCATTTGGGGTTTATGGAGATCCCCATAGAGCAACGTTTTTCTTCTGGAGGGCCAGCATAGGGCTGCATTTTGGTTCCAGAATTCCAAGTGTTGAGGACATGTTTGCCAGGAGTGTGAGGAAGGAAGTCTGAAAACACAAGGTAGCACGACGTTTGGGCCCACTGTGCAGAGGCTGAATCGAGATCTCCTGCATCTGAGGTAAGGGCGAGTATCAGATGTTGCCTCAAGCTGGAGTTTGTGTCAATGACGGCCCCTTCCTGAAGGGGGTGGGGGGCGTCATGAGGCCAGGGAGGTTTCCCTACGCTGGGAGTTGTGAGCTGCTCCAAACTTCAAAGTTTCCTTCTTCAGGACAGTCGAGTACTATTGGATGGTTCCAGGATGCCCCATACAGAAAGACTCGAGAGCAGGGGCCTAAGCATGGATGCCGAGAAACGCCAACTCACCTTCCCATTGCCTGGTCGAGACAAGGCACGCTCAATCTGCGGGCTCTTGGGTGAGCTACCCAGAAGGCTGAGTTTAAATGGACTTTCCTGCGGATGAGTCATAATGTGGGTTGGTGGCCATGGAGACCTTGGAATGTGGCAGTAGCTAAGGGACTCTGCAGGATTCTCCAACCCGAAGGGTTTGACACAACTCCAACAAGGAAGCTTTCCATGCGGAGATGAGAGGTGTTCTGTCTGGTGCCTCAGGATAGCCCCATATGCCGGTCTTCGAACACAGGCCTCTGAGGAGTGATACCTGGACACCAAAGCCAGAGTTCATAAAGGGCCTAGGGGCCTGCCTGGTTCAATCTTCTGTCTCTGCGGATATCAGTCTGTGTGTCTGCATGGAGGTAGTAGTTGCTCAGCTGGTGTCATAATGCTCCTGTTTGTCCAGTGCGGCTTGCGGTAGTGGGATGTCCTTGGGGACCTTGAGGTTTCTACTATTTTGTAGAGTTGTGGCCAATGGAACGGGCAGTTTCTTAGGAGAGAGCAGGCACAGTTTCTGGGGTGTGGCTCCAGAGACCCCAGCCTGGAGGCGGTGTGGGCCACGGCTGTGCAGACAGACATCCAAAAACCCAAACTCAGCTCAGGTTTGGGGCCGAGGTTATGGCTGGCCTGATCTACAGTCCGTGAGGGGAGCTCCTCTGGATATGAAAGAAGGGGTGAGAGGGAGGCAGTCGCTCTGTCTTTTGTCTCTGGATATTTTTTTTTGTCCACAATGGCCGTTTAATGTAGGAGTTGCCTCATGGGTCGTAGAAGTCTCCCTCTCTGGTAGTTTGTCCAGCCCCCAAGAGTTTGGGGTCATTCTGCGGGAAGGGAAGAGTCCTGTTTTCTGCTTCATGTGTCCCCCCAGTAGAGGGATTCTGGAGCATAGCAGTGGGTACTGACAACTGGAATACTCGCTCTCTGGTTAAGCCTGGGGGCCTATGGATATGACAAGCCCCATATGCAGGATCTTGGTCCAGCCACTGAGAGGCGTTACTTTAATACGGGACTCACGCTACAGGTCACAATGCATGTCTGTGCCCTAGGCGGCCCTCAAGCACTGGCGTGGCCTTTCCGACAATGCAGGTTTTCGCACATTGAACGTTGGACAACATGCCAACCACAAGGTTTCTGGCCATGGGGTAGGAGGGTTCTGAAGCCTGAAAACCGAGGTTGGGAAGAGATGACGAACTACAGCCATAGCGGGTCCCTTGTGTCCAGGTTGGAGCCAGCTGTCTAGGGTGTCGTTTGGGATGTCTTGTCTCAGGCTGTTCCAGACAGGGCATTAGTATTCAGGGTAGGCTTGTATAATTGCTTTACAGTCGAGTGGCATGCATTAGATAATCATTTGGGGTTTCTTATTAGCAGCATAGGGCAAAGTTTTTTCTTCTGGAGGGCAGGCAGAGTGCTGCATTTGTGGCTTCGGAATCCCAAACTGGAGGGCTTGTGGGCCAGGAGAGTGAGGACGGAAGTCTGAGAAACACAAGGTAGGCTTAGGTTTCG